>NW_007256216.1:4310-10459 GCF_000164805.1 Carlito syrichta | reverse complement strand
GCCACTGCACTCCAGTCTGGGCAACAGAGTGAGACTCCAACTCAAAAAAAAAAAGAATGAGAAAAGAACAAAAGGCAATAGAAAATAAGACAGGCTTAAGAAGACAACACTCAGCTGGGTGTGGTGGCTCACACCTGCAATCCCAGCATTTTGGGAGGCAGGAAGCAAGAGAATTGCCTGAGCCCATGGGTTTAAGACCGACCTGGGCAACATGGCGAGACCTCGTCTCTACAATAAGTCAAAAAATTAGCTGGGCATGGTGGCATGCGCCTGTAGTCTCAGTTACTTGGAAGGATGAGGGGGAAGGATTGCCTGAACCCAGCAGGTGAGGTTGCAGTGACTGTGAGCATGCCACTGCACTGCAGCCTGGGTGTCAGAGACTCTAACTAAAAAAAAAGAAGACAACACTCACCAACACTACCCCTGCTCGTGGTATAATACTACTTGAATTGTCACCTGATAAAAGGGATATAATTTTTTGTGTGTTTGAAAAAAGGTAAAGAAGCCTTTCGAGCAAAATTTGCCAAGAGGGCTCAAACTCAATAGCTACCACACATATATATATATATATATTTTTGAGTTGGAGTCTCACTCTATTGCCCAGGCTGGAGTGCAGTGGCGTGTACACAGCCACCCCAGCATCAACCTGCTGGGCTCAGGAATCCTTCCTCCTCTACTTCCCAAAGTGCTGGGTTTATAGGCATGAGCTATCACCCCCCACAGCTACTGCACATTGTAAAAGATGGACTAGATAAAGTTCTCCACCTTGGTGTACAGAAGAAGTCCAGTAACCTGGACATTGTTTTTTACATTTTAAACCTTTGGAAAGTTTTTAAATTAAACTTTTTATTTTGGCCAGGCACTGTGGCTCACCACACTTTTTATCCCAGCACTTTGAGAGACCAAATTGAGAGGACTGCTTGAGCCCAGAAGTTCAAGACAAATCTGGGCAACATAATGAGACCTTGTCCTCACAAAAATAAAACAAATTAGCTGGGCATGGTGGTGTGCACCTGTAGTCCCAGCTACTTGGGAAGCTGAGGTGGAAGGATTGCCTGAGTTCAGGAAGCTGAGGCTGCAGTAGGCCATGATCGTGCCACTGTCTTCCAGCCTGGGTTACAGAGCGAGACACCAATTAAAAAAAAACAAAAATAAATTTAAAAAAATAAACTTTTAATTTTGAGATAGTTGTAGATTCACATATAATTCACACATTGTAACGATGCATAGAGATCCAGCATACTCTTTGCCCAGTTTCCCCCAAAGGTAACATCTTGCAAAAGTGTAGCAGAATATCACAACCAGAATATCTTGATATTGATACAGTTGAGATGCAGAACAGTCTTTGGAAATTTTATCACTATAATGACCATTACCACATTCCCATAAAGTAGAAACATTTCTTTGAATTTCAAAACTAGTCAAGCACAGTGACTCAGGTCTGTAATCCCAGTGTTTTGAAAGGCCAAGAAGGAAGGATACTTGATGTTTGGAGTTCGAGGCTACAATGAGTTATGATTGTGCCACTGCACTCCAGCCAGGGAGACAGAACAATACTTTGTCTCTAAAATAAATAGGACCAGGCTCGGTGGCTCAGCCTGTAATCCTGTGCTTTGGGAGACTGAGGTGAGTGGATTGCCTGAGCCCAAGGGTTCGAGACCCGCCTGGGCAACTTGGTGAGACCTCATCTCTACAATAAATCAAAAAAATTAGCTGGGTGTGGTAGCACGTGCCTGTAGTTTCAGCTACTTCGAAGGCTGAGGCGGAAGGATCGCTGGAGCCCAGCAGGTCAAGGATGCGGTGGCCAGGAGCATGCCATTGCACTCCAGCCTGGGTGACGGAGTGAGACTCCAACTCAAATAATAAATAAATAAAATAAAATAAGTAGATAGGCCAGACACAGTGGCTCTCACCTGTAATCCCAGCACTTTGGGAGGCTAAAACAAGAGGATTGCCTGAGTCCAGGGGGTCGAGACCAGTCTGGGCAACTTGGCGAGACCTCATCTCTACAATAAATTAAAAAATTCACTGGGTGTGGTGGCGCGTGCCTATAGTTCCAACTACTCAAAAGACTGAGGTGGAAGGATCACCTGAGCCCAGAAGGTCAAGGCTGCAGTGGCCATGAGCGTGCCACTGCACTCTAACCTGGGTGACAGTGTGAGACTTCAACTCAAAAATAAACAAATACATCAATAAATAAATAATTTCCAAAATTGTTAGATGAGGTGGGATCTATCACCGTGGGGACTGTGTAGTGATCTGAGAGGCAGCTTGCCATGCTACCTGGAGTATTTACATACTTTTCTTTTTTTCAGGAGTTTTAAGCAATTGATGACCAGTTGCAAGTTGACCTGAAGGTGATCAGTTTTGAAGGTAGAGCTGAACATTATTTCACCACAAGACACAGCAGCTCACAAATCACCTTTCTGAGTAAGTTCCCTAGAGAAAAAGAAAGTTAATAGTATTATGAGAGGCTCTCATTTTTCCGCACCCATTTCATTCATTTAACAAGCCCCATGTAAGGGATTCCTGGCTACTCAGCAATGGTCTGAATGTACTTGCTACTCTGTGGACAAATTCCCCAAAATATGACTCCTGCAATTTAAATAAGGGCTAGGGTTCCTTCAACTGTCAGTGTTTTAACTGCAACCTTTGAGCGTTCTGCAGGAAGTTTCTGACAAAAAATGAAAGTCATTGGCAAGTGTCTTGAGGAAGTATACAATAGATGGAAATCCCCCTCCCCAAAGGACATATTAGCAACTTAAGGAGAAATTATAAGACTTCCTTCTAAATAAAATATTAAAGAATTTTCAAGGGAAATCCCCTTTGGAGTCTGGAGAGGTCATATAATATTAAAAGCATGTGGGAGCAGGGCGCGGTGGCTCAGCCTGTAATCCCGTGCTTTGGGAGACTGAGGTGAGTGGATTGCTTGAGCCTGAGGGTTCGAGACCTGCCCGGGAAACTTGGCGAGACTTCATCTCTACAATAAATAAAAAAAAAATTAGCCGGGTGTGGTAGCACGCGCCTGTAGTTCCAGCTACTTGGAAGGCTGAGATGGAAGGATCGCCAGAGCCCAGCAGGTCGAGGCTGCGGTGGCTGGGAGCGGTCACTGCACTCCAGTCTGGGCAACAGAGTGAGACTCCAACTCAAAACAAAACAAAACAAAAAGCATGTGGGAATGAGGACATGTAATTGTTCAGAGAAGTAGATAAAACAGAAACTTGAAAATTGTCTGTCTCTACATTTGGACATCCAGAAAAAAAAATTTTTTTTTTTAGTCAGTGTCTCACTCTGGTGCCCAGGCTAGAGTGCAGTGGCACAATCAAGGCTCACGGAAGCCTCCAACTCCTGGGCTCAAGATGATTCCTTAGCCTCAGCCTCCTGAGTAGCTGGGACTACAAGTGTGTGTTATCACACCTGGCTAATTTTTAGAAAAGTTTTTGAAAAGTAATATAATTCCAGGCACCAGCATGTTTCTTAGAAAGCTAAATCCACAAACTATTTCTGTTATTATATGGAATTAGTTGTGTTATTATTATGGAATTAGTTGTGTTTCTGCCATTGATACCCAAAGATAAAGTTCCTTTCCCAAAAATGGCATCTTGACATGTTGAAGCATACAAGCAGGAAGACATGATAGTATGAAAAAAAACCAGGATGGGCACAGTGGCTCACACCTATAATCCCAGCCCTTTGGGAGGCTGAGGTGAGAGGATTGCCTGAGACCACAGGTTAGAGACCAGCCTTGACAATTTGGTGAGACCTCATCTCTACAATAAATCAAAAAAAGAGCCAGTCACGGTGGTGCATGCCTGTGGTTCCAGCTACTTGGAAGGGTGAGGAGGAAGGATCCCCTGAGCCCAGTAGGTTGAGGCTGCAGTGGCCGTCAGTATGCCACTGCACTCCAGCCTGGGCGATAGAGTAAGACTTCAACTCAAAAAAAAAAAAAAAAAAAGGAAAGAAAGAAAAAAGCCATGTATTCCTCTTATTATGACATGCATGACTTCCCAAATTGCCAGTGCTTCTCTCTGGTTTGATTCCTAACACCAAAAAGAATTGGGATAGTTTTCGAGTTTCCTTTGCCTGTACTACATACAGGACTAGAAAACATAGAGAGCTGGTGACACAGAGAGCTGGTTTGAAACTCCTGTCTGCTCAGGAAGAAGAATAACCAGCATAACAGGGTTTTATACTTGTTGTTTTCCTTCCCACAGAGTAGATCAAGCTCTCCCATCACAAAAATTCAATCAACACACAACAAAGGAATTCAATAGGAATCTAGGCAAAGAGCAGTGGACAAATAGCTTGAAGTTTAACTTTTCAGTCACCATATGTCCCAAATATTTGTTTTAATCCCCCTTTACTTCATCAGCTCTTAAAACTCAGTGGAAATTAAAAAAAAAAAATTCAGTGAAAGAAAATGAACTTTAAAATGAGAGAGATTTACAAATAGTTAACAAATAGGCAAAATATATAACAGTAGAAATGAGGAAAAGGGAGTAAAAGAATTAGCAAGGAAAATCTCCCAGTTTGGGATAAACTGGGATATCTTTGTGAAGTTTTATTCCATGCCTATTTATTAAAACAATTACATGCCTAAGAGTCTGGGTTTACTTAATATAAATAAGTTAAACAGGGAATTATCCAGATTCCAGAGACTAATACAGATTTTTTAATAAATGAGGTATCTTTTGGTTCTTTTTCTGCCACACATCTAAAAACCATATTAGTTTACTTATCACTAGTATTCCTATCAAACTGTTACTGCAGAGTTTCCTGCCATCAAGATGTACAACCAAAGAAATGAGAATTGCTTGGAGTTCTGGAATAGGACACAGCAGAGATATGACCCACTCTTTTAGGACTGTAGCACCAAACCAGGAAATGACCTGTGTTTCACCAGTCAGAACTTCCTGTTCATTAAATAGACACACCTTTGTATCACGTCATTTTGTTAATGGTTGGTGGCCAAAAGACTTGTTTTGCTCCAGTTTACTTGTGTCTGCTCTTTTAACTTTGTACAAAAGACCTAGCTCTCTGAATGTATATCACTATCTTCGAGAAACTGACTATCCTTGAATATATCTGAATGCTCCGTGGATCTTTACCTTGGCAGATTTATTTATTTATTTATTTATTTATTTATTTATTTATTTATATATTTATTGAGTTGGAGTCTCACTCTGTCACCCAGGCTGGAGTGCAGTGGAACGATCACGGCCACCGCAGCCTTGACCTGCTGGACTCAGGCAATCCTTCTGCCTCAGCCTTCCAAGTAGCGGGAACCACAGGCATGCGCTACCAAGCCCGACTAATTTTTTGATTTATTGCAGAGATGAGGTCTCGCCAAGTTGCCTAGGCTGGTCTCAAACCCATGGGCTCAGGCAATCCTCTCATCTCAGCCTCCCAAAGTACTGGGATTATAGGTGTGCACCACCACACCAGGTAGTATTTTTTATTTATTTTTTTATCTCTCTGAGTTGGAGTCTCACTTTGTCATCCAGGCTGGAGTACAGTGGGATGCTCATGGCCACTGCAGCCTCAAACTGCTTTGCCCAGGCAATCATTCCAGGTAGTTGTGACTACAGGCGAGCACCACCACGCCCTGCTAACTTTTTAATTTATTGTAGAGACAAGGTCTTGCCATGTTGCCTTAATTGGTCTCAAACCCCTGGGCTCAGGCAATCCTTTCGCCTTGGCATCCCAAAGTGCTGGGATTACAGTACTTAATTTTTTGATTTATTGAGCCACCATGCCAGCCTATCTTGGCAGTTTTAATGTTGGTTTATTAAGGTGAGCAATGAACTAGAAACCAGAATGCCAGTTAATGCTAAAACTGATGCACTGAGTGACCACAAGATTTCTTTCTCCCCTAAACTGAGAGAGAGACTGTAAAGAATATTAATATTCATGAGGTGAAGTCCTCTGATGATTTAGATGACAACATTAACTTCACTATGTCTTTCTCACTTTTGTGGGGTGTGTGTGTGTGTGTGTGTGTTGGTGCTTAATTTTGATGATCCTTTGTGCCTATCCAGGTGAGAAAATATCAAAATTGAAGTCTCAGGATTTCCTGGAAAGAATCTTTTTGTTTTTTCTTTTCTTTTTTTTTTTAGTCGGAGTCTCACTCTGTCGCCCAGACTGGAGTG
>NW_007256216.1:1695-4181 GCF_000164805.1 Carlito syrichta | reverse complement strand
CCGGTTGGAGTGCAGTTGTGGCACGCTTGCTCACAGCCACCCCAGCGTCGACCTGCTGGGCTCTGGGGATCCTTCTGCCTCAGCCTTCCAAGTAGCCAGAACTACAGACGTATGTACCACATCTGGCTATTTTTTATTTTATTGTAGAGAAGAGGTCTTACCAAGTTGTCCAGGCTGGTCTCGAACCCATGGCCTATGAGATCAGACAATCCCCTCCCCTCAGCCTCCCAAAGTGCTGGGATTATAGGCTGAGCCACTGAGCCCGGTCTCTGGCAAGAATCTTAAGAGATCATGTATTCCGGGTGGGGTAGCTCATGCCTGTAATCCTAGCACTTTAGGAGGCTGAGAAGAGAGGATTGCTTGAGCTCAGGAGTTTGATACCAGCCTAGAAAACAAAGTGAGATTTCAGCTCTGCAAAAAAAAAAAAAAAAAAAGGTAAAAAATTAGCTGGGTGTGGTGGCATGCAGCTGTGGTCCCAGCCACTTGGGAGACTGAGGTGGAAGGATTACCTGAGACCAGGAGGTCGAGGCTGCAGTGAGCAGTGGTCGTGCCACTGCACTCCAGCCTGGGCGACAGTGACTCTTCAACTTGAAAAAAAAACTCTAAAGCATTAATATCCCATGAGTACTAACAGTATCCCATGGATACTCAGATGTTAATATGAGGATGTACTAAATAGCTTAGGCCTCCACCTGGAAGGACAGAATGTTGAAGTTTATAAACTCATGAGAAGCCAGCTGGGCTCGGTGGCTCAGCCTGTAATCCCGCGCCTTTGGGAGGCTGAGGTGAGTGGATTGCCTGAGCCCGCGGGTTCGAGACCCGCCTGGGCAGGCGAGACCTCATCTCTACAATAAATCAAAAAATCAGCCGGGCGTGGTAGCGCGCGCCTGTAATTCCGGCTACTCGGAAGGCTGGGGCAGAAGGATCACCGGAGCCCAGCAGGTCGAGGCTGCGGTGGCCAGGAGCGGCCACTGCACTCCAGTCTGGGCGTCAGAGCGAGACTCCAACTCAAAAAAAAAAAAAAAATTCATGAGAAGCCTTGTGAATAAAAACTTCTAGTAAGCCTTCAAAATATTAGAACTAAGATGTGCTCCTCGTAGATAGAAAGTACATTTAGGAACAAGAGAAATTTCTATTTCACATAGCTAGCTCTCAAGACTGAGACTTTTCCCGTGCTTATTTTTACCCCTATTTTTGGTAGTTACTAACAATAAAAACCCTCTGAAGGTCCTCAGGAAGGCTTTATGCTTCATTTACTAAGTATAGTAGAAGGGGTCTCCTCTGTGCAGATCCGGGAGGAAACAATTCCTGATTAGAAGTAACTCCTGATGGAAAATGGAAAGAGCTTGTAGACCAATTCTAGGGGAAGAGGAGAAAGAGGAGAAAGGAAGTCGGATTGAGACAGACTTCCTGTTAAAGATAGGGGAATTGAAGGTACTGGTTTCCCTCCAATCCCTTACAAGACGCCACTATAATGATTGAAAGGATTAAACGATGATTCAAAGATAAAGAGGAAGAGGGCAGATGAGAGCAACAAATTGTTGGAAGCTGAAAAGTAGAGGAATACTACTGACTTAGCACGTTCAAGAAGGCTAAAACCTAAGCCAGCAGTGGAGGAACCCAGACGCAAGCCAGTTCTAACCACAAAACCCTAGAAAGGCTCAGAAATTGTAGGTATCGGGTATTTCTGAAGGTAGAAATTCAGGCGTAACTGAAAAATGGCATTGACTGAAAGTCTGAATATAAGCAATTAGATTCCACATTTCCTCCCTTACCATTCACAACTAGGTATTTGCTATTCATCCTGCCTTCCACAAAGACGACTACAGTTTTTTTCCTAGTAATGTTGAATTAGAGAGAATCTGGACTCAGGGGCACCTGGTACATCTGAGAGTAATGGGTTACTGCAAAGGGTAATTAAGGGGAAGTTCACATAGTACATAGTGAGACTCCTTCCCACTTCCCTGCCCTCAACCGGCTCTGAGAAGTATAATAGGCTCATATCCTCAAGAGAGGAGTTTGGAGTGTCTCTCAGTGAAAACTGATCATTTAAAAGAAAAGGCTAGTTAACAAGCTCTATCCATGGGCACAGAACTTTTTTTTTTTTTTTGAGCTGGAATCTCACTCCTTTGCCCAGGCTGGAGTACAGTGGCATGAACACTCACAGTCACCCCAGCGTCAACCTTCTGGGCTCCAGTGATCCTTCCACCTCAGCCTTCCGAGTAGCCAGAACTACAGACGTGTGCTACCATGCCTGGCTATTTTTTATTTTATTGTAGAAACTAGGTCTCACCAAGTTGCCTGGGCTGGTCTTGAACCCACGGCCTGAGGGCTCAGGCAATTCACTTGCCTCGGTCTCCAAAAGTGCTGGGATTACAGGTTGAGCCACCAAGCCCAGCCTCGGCAAGAATCTGAAGAGATCATGTACAACTGGGCTCGGTGGCTCAGCCTGTAATCCCACGCCTTTGGGAGGCTGAGGTGAGTGG
>NW_007256216.1:0-533 GCF_000164805.1 Carlito syrichta | reverse complement strand
CTCCCGGCCACCGCAGCCTCGCCTGCTGGGATCCGGCGATCCTTCCGCCTCAGCCTTCCACGTAGCCAGAGTTACAGGCATGTGCTACCACCCCAGCTGATTTTTTGATTTATTGTAGAGATGAAGTCTTGCTGCTCAGGCGGGTCTCGAACTCTCAGGCTCAGGCAATCCACTCACCTCAGCCTCCCAAAGGCACGGGATTATAGGCTGAGCCACCCAGCCCGGCTATCTTTTTCATTTTTATTATTTATTTAATTTTTTGAGTCAGGGTCTCATTCTGTCACCCAGGCTGGAGTGCAGTGGCCGCTCCCGAACACCGCAGCCTCGACCGATCCTTCTTTTTTAGTGCTAGGATTACAGGCTGAGCCACCGAGCCCGGCCGATCCTTCTTTTTTAAAATTTTATTTTAAAGATGTAGGGCAAGCCGGAGTCGGTGGCTCAGCCTGTAATCCCGCGCTTTAGGAGGCTGAGGTGAGTGAATTGCCTGAGCCCGCGGGTTCGAGACCCACCTGGGCAACTTGTTGAGACCTCAT
>NW_007256215.1:534-23366 GCF_000164805.1 Carlito syrichta | reverse complement strand
TCCCCCCTAGAGAGGCTAGTCAACCAGGTAAGGGGGAGAACTAGGCTTAAAGACCACATGTCATGAGGTACAGCTGAAGAAACCAGGGCACTGAGCCCAGAGAAGAGAATCACAAGGGCCACGTGGTGGCATTCAGACCTTGGACAAGCAATGGACAGCTCCAAGTCTCAGTTTCCTCGTCTGTAAGACGTGCGAGCCATAGGTTGGAGGTCACATCCCTGTTGGAGAAGGACAGGAATGGGAACCCAGGCTTGGCTGGACTCAGGCCCCCCTCCCTCTCCCTACTGAGCTCTTCAGCACGGGGCTTGTTCACGCTGAGGACAGCTGGCAAGGAAGCTGTGGGTGGCCAGAGGCGTCTGTTTCCATTTTGGGGATTGGACCAGGATCACAGGGAACGCCCCTCTCCTCTCTGACCTCCCTCTTTCTTCCACTTGCTGCGGATCCTATAGTCCGGTCGCTTTCCCGGAGGCCCGCTTCCCTCTCATCTGCTTGTTTCTGCGTGTATCATGATGCATGCAAAAGCCTGGGTTCCAAGTTCCTCTTCCTCCCACAAACCACCCTATGCCTGCAGCGCGCCCGCCTGATGTTCCATGTGCGCCCTCTGGTGTCTGAAGGGCGTACTGCATTGGACTCAGCGGAAGGCCTCGGAGTGGAGCCAGCCAGAATAGCATTGGAATCAGACATCTTGGTAAAAATCCTGGACCTCCATCGACAGACGAGCGGATAAACACAATGTGGTACATACATACAATGGCATATTATTCAGTCCCAAAAGGGAAGAAAATGGATGTATGTGGCATCGTGGATAAGCCTTGAAAATACTATGATAAGTGAAAATAAATCAGGCACAGAAGGACAAACGTTGTATAATTCCAGTTCTAAGAGGTTTAGAATAGGCAAATTGACATACACAGAAAGTAGAATAAAGGTTACCAGGGGCTCAGGGAGGGGGAAATGGGGAGTTATTGTTTAATGGGCACAGATTAAAAAATTCTAGAAATGTACAGTGGTCATGGTCCGAAAACATTGTGAATGAGCTTAATGGAACGGAATTGTACATTTAAAAATAGCTAAAATGACAAATTGTGTGTTGTGTGTATTTTACCACTATGAAAAAAGTACCTGCCATTTAAAGTCCACGTGATCTTTGTCAGGTGGCTTTAACTTCTCTGGGCCTCAGTCTCCTCGTCTGTAAAATGGGGGTGGCAATAATGCCTACCTCACTGCCACCACCCCAGTCCAAGTCACCATCCTCCCTCACCTGGAAGATTGCAAACTGCCTCCTTGATGGTCTCCTGGCTTCACTTTGGCTCTCCCTGACAAGTCTTTTCAAGTAAGTAGCTAAAATATCTAGAAGCCTAATTCAGATCAAGTCACTCTCTTGCTTACAATTCTCCCCAAGCGTCTCCCCTTGGCTGACAAGATCTGGCTCCTGACCCTTCTCCTGTCTTAGTACTTTCTGCTCCCTCTCCCTTACCAAGCTATCATTCCATGCTCCTTTTGCCTCCAAGTCTTTGACCTCATCAGCTACTCTGCCTTGAACACAGTTCTCCTGATTGTCTTATATGCCTGGGTTGTCCTTGTTATCATGATCTGAGCTCAAATGTCACTTTCTCTTCCCAGGGACTTTACTCCTTGCCATCCGCTCCAATGTTGCCTCGCTTCCTAGTCTTACTCTTATCACCTCTGTCTTGTTTTATTTTCTTCATAGCACCGGTTATTATCTGAAATTGTCTTATCTTTTTTTTTTTTTTTTGAGTTGGAGTCTCACTCTGTCGCCCAGGCTGGAGGGTAGTGGCCGCTCCTGGCCACCGCAGCCTCGACCTGCTGGGCTCCGGCGATCCTTCCGCCTCAGCCTTCCAAGTAAATAGAACTACAGGCGCGCGCTACCACGCCTGGCTAACTTTTTGATTTATTGTAGAGATGAGGGCTCGCCAAGTTGCCCAGGCGGGTCTTGAACCCGTGGGCTCAGGCAATCCACTCACCTCAGCCTCCCAAAGGCGTGGGATTACAGGCTGAGCCACCAAGTCCGGCTTGAAATTGTCTTATCTTTATGAAACTGGTTCATTTGACTGACTGGACTTTGTAGGGTGCAAAACAGGAAGTAGTTTTATTTTTTGCATCACCATTTTTGCACTTGCTCTGCTCCTTCTTTTTTCTTCCCCCCTTGTCTTAGTCTATTTTTTCTACCTATAACAGAATACCACAGACTGGGTAACATATAAAAATAGATATATTTGGCTTACAGTTCTGGAGATGGGGAAGTCCAAGAGCATGACACCATATCTGGTGAAGATCTCAGTGCTGCTAGTGGAAGACATCATGTGGTAAGAGAGGGTGAGAGTGTGTGAGTGAGAGAGAAATGAGAGTCAAACTTCTCTTTTATCAGGAACCCACTCCTGGGAGAACTAATCCACTCCTGTAATAACACATTAATCCACTGATGTGCACAGAGCCCTCATGACCTAATCATCTTTTAAAGGTCACATTTCTTAATACTGCCACAGTGGCAATTAAATTTCAACATGAATTTTGGAAGGGGTATTCAAACCCTAGCACCCCTCATTGAAAATGAGTCCGGGAAGCGTAGTTTCATACATTTCAGGTATCAGATCAATTTCAGTTTCAGGCTTTAAGAGTGATTTGTGTAGGGAATGTACACCTGAAGGATTTAAGAGTGAAAAGTCATGGTGTCTGAAACTTACTTTCAAGTGGCTCAGTGAAACCGTATATATGCACACACACAATATTAATATGTTTTGAATCTAGGTGGTGAATATATGAGTGTTTATTTAACTATTCTTTCAACTTTTCTGTATGTCTAAAAATTCTTTGTTTTTTGAAAGCAGGATTTATTGAGAGGACAGAAAAGCTCCCACAGTGGCAGGAGACCCGAAGGGGTTGTCCTAAAAATTCTTTTGTTAAAATTGTTTTTATTTTTGAGTCAGAACCTCACTCTATCACCCAGACTGGAGTGCAGTGGCACGCTCACAGCCACCACAGCTTCAACCTGCAATCCTTCCATCTCAGTTTTCCAAGTAGCTGGAACTATAGGCACATGCCACCATGTCCTGTTAATTTTATTTATTTATTTATTTATTGCAGAGATGAGATCTCACCAAGTTGCCCAAGCTGGTCTCGAAACCCTGGGCTCAGGCAATCCTCTTGCCTCTCCCTCCCAAAGTTCTGGGATTACAGGTGTGAGTCACTGCCCCAGGTCTTTTGTCTGAAAATTTGTATAAAAAGTTGGGCAAAAATGAAGCTGTTTTTGCCAAGTTAAAAAAATAAACCTAGTTTTATCTGAATAAAAATATTTATCTCCAATTCAATATAATGCCTCTCCTTTTCAAAGCTGACCCAGACCTGGTTTTCTCTGGTGGGGAAGGTGGGAGGTGGAAGGGTAATTGGAGTATGGCTGGTGTTCTTAGTCTCTTAGAGTCATCTCCTTGTCATGTTAGCAGCTGCTTCTGATTCTTTCAGGGTCTGGGAGGAGAGAAGGGAGGAAAGGAAAAGAGGAGGGTTTCTCAATTATACTTTTTTTTTTTTTTTAAATTGGGATCTCATTCTGTCACCCAGGCTAGAGTGCAGTGGCATGATCACAGCTCACTACAGCCTCCACCTCCTGGGCTCAGACAATTCTTCTGCCTTAGCCTCCAGCGTAGCTAGGACTACAGGCACACATCACCATGCCTGGCAAGTTTTTTGATTTTTTTTTTTTTGTAGAGACGAGATCTCACTATGTTGCCCATGCTGGTCTCAAACTCCTGGGCTCAAGTGATCCTCCTGTCTCAGCTTCCCAAAGTACTGGGATTACAGGCATGAGCCACTGCTCCTGTCCTCAGTTATGCTGTTATCTATGTGGGGAACACTGAGTAACTATGTGGGGAACACTGAGTAACTTCCTTCCAGTAACTATGCCTATGTCGTTCCCTGATGCAAGTGATGCCTGCTCGACTGACCTCTCACCATCTGCCCAGTACTCCTGACAAAGCCTCCTTCAGCCTGCAGGCACCCTTCTTGGGTGACATCCCATCGAGAGTGCTGTAGCCCAGCCCTCTTCCTGGACACCCACTCTGGCCATGAAAACATGATCTCATGCCCCGCCTGTGGTAGATGCAGGTCACTCACACTGAAGGCTTTCCCCACCCCCTTTATTCTGCCATGCTTGAGGCTGTTCCAGTCCGACCTCCTCCCAATGAATCTCACCTATAGCCCCTACGAGTGGTCTTCAGTCCCCCTCACCTTGACTTTAGACGCACGCGCACGTATGTGTGTGTGTGTGTGTGTGTGTGTGTGTGTGTGTGTGTGTGTCTGTAAACATCTGTCCTTCCTCCTGGGCTGACAGCACTCCGGGAAGAACAGCCTCCTTTGAATTTCACAGTCTCTTCTACATAGTCTGGAGGGTGTGGTGGGCTGAGGGTTAGGGCTTGGTTTTGTTGTCTTACAGTAAGCCAGCAGAGGCGGTTGTGCCTCTTGGCTCTGGGGATTCAACACAGAACCCTGAGAGTAGGAAAGTTCTCATTTGGTGTTCCCTCCCATGTATTTACTTGTTTACACTCTGCCTTGTTTTCTTTGTGGACATAGACCTTCTCAGCTTCCTTTACCTGGGCTGAGCAGGAGTGAGGCTCGGTGTTTATTGGAGTGAAGTGGTTACTATCAGGAAGATGATGATAGACAGGGCATAGGGCGTCCTCTGTAAGAAGGCCAGCACAGACAGGGGAACTGCTATTAGGTCTGTTTGACTAGAGAGAGGCCAGGGGCCAGGTAGGGCAGAAGGCTGGATCAGGAGTTCACAGCAAAAAGCCAGACAAGATGGGTTCAGATCCTGGGTCTCACCCCAGGTTCTGCCTCAGCCTGGCTCCTCCCACCAGAACAGGCAGACAGTCTTAACTTTTGCAGGTTGAGTCAGTCCTACCTAGAGGGTTAATTTGGGAAAGAAAATAGACTAGAAAGGCTAAGCAGAGGGCCGGGTGAGCGCATGTGTGCACGTGTTTTTGTGCAGGCATGTGCTTGTGTGTGCATGGTGCTTGTGCCTGTGCGTATACATGTGTTTGTGTGTGTGTGTGTGTGTGTGTGTGTGTGTGTGTGTGTGTGTGTGAGATAGCTAGCTTGTAGGGACTGTGACGAGGTGGGCAAAGGTGTGGATTGGAGGATGAGTATTTGCCATGGGTGTGTAGGTGTACATATAAATGAAAAACAAGAAAATAAAAAGTTTAATTCCTCTAGCTAGAAAAAAAGGGAAGAGATTTTCCCACTTCCTTTTCTTAGTGCATTTACTTTAGGAACGTTGTAAGTTCTTTCTCTGCCTTTTTGAAACGTATGTAAATCTTTTCAAAAGGCAGAGAAACCTCTTGCCCGCTTAACACCCCAGGAATGTCTCCTGAGATCCTGGAAGCCATCTCTTTGTAATGTACCCATCAAGGAGGTTAGTGCTGCTGTCTCTTAGTTTCTGTGGGAGGGCAGGAGCCTAACTTCAGCTGGTGCCTGGCTCCAAGTTGCAAACCTACCTCCTGCCATAAAGATATGGGAAAGATATTTTCACTTTGCAAAAAGGCAATTAGCAAACACAGGTGGCCACTGTACTTACAAGGTAAAGTTTGGTGAACTGTGTGTGACCCGAGGTTCTGCCAAGTCCTCATGCTTGAGGACTAGTTATGTTTATTTTGAGAACACGTATGCAATGACTATATCTTTTTCTGCCTGGCTATATAAAAGGGCCAGAGTTCTTTCTGTCTTTGCTGTCTCTCAGAGGATTGCCTGTTATGCACACATCACGTTCTGGTTTGAAGTTTATACAACAATGAAACTGTGTTCTTTCTCTTCTAACTTTGCAGAGAGGTTTCATGGACTGGTAAGAGATTTTGTCTTTAATTTGTATCTCCCCGATAGGTGTTGTGGGTACTCTCCAGAGGTGTTTTTTTTTGCGTGCTTGTGCCATATTTTTCCTTAGAGAGAGGTGGCATCCCGTCGGGCCCCTTGGATCACTGGGGCTTCCCTAGGAAGGGCCATCGTGCTAGAGTCAGCGAGTCAGCTTCTCTCAGAAACGGGAAAAGCCCCTCCCCCAGGGAAAGGGGCTCACTTGGAGGGTTTACAGGGTCTGCCGCCGACCCTGGTGTGGTTCAGGGGTTGAAAGGGCAGCGGTTTGGTCCCAGGGGCCGGCAGGGGCCGGCAGAGCCTGGCCAAGATGGGGCTCTGGACAGGAACCGTGAGTGGAGTCGCAGCGGCCGAGAGGCGAGAGTTGGAGGCTCGGGTACGAAGCTGGGCCCTGGTCTGGAGGAAATGGACATGAGCCCCGTGGACCTCGGGCACCTCCACCCGCGCGGGGCTGGCTCGGCAGCGGCACCGTGTGGCAGTGCAAGGCAACAGGGGCTGGGCTGCTGCTTCTCTGCCCGCCCCTATCCCGCCCCATTAGCGAGGAAGCCAAACTGACCTCCGCTCTTCCGACAGCAGCAGTCTCTGGGGAAAGAGGGGTGATAAGGCGTCTGGGACCTGATCAGGCGACTGGAAAAAAAAAAGAAAATAAAAAAAAAGGAGGGATCATATGACATTTCCAGAGCACCACCAAGTTATAGTGATCAGACATTCCTGGGCCTACTTTATCCCTGATGAAAAGTCAGGGTTAGGGTTACAACGGGGTTGAGGGCAAGAGAGGTCTGGAGGCCGCACTCTTACGGGAGGTTTTGGGTTCTTTTCCCCTTCCAGGCTTCTGGTAGCTCCAGGTATTCCTTGACCTGTCGCCTGTCTCTCCTCGCTGTGCCTCCGTGGTCACATTGTCTCCTCGTCCTTTGATGGAATCTCCCTCTGCCTCACATTTGTGAGGGTATTTGTCACCTGAACGAGGGATCATCCATGTAACCAAGATAAGCGCCTCACCTCCCCTCACAATCCTTAACTTAATCACATTGTTTGCCATATAAGCTATTATTCACAGGTGTTAGGAATTAGGACGAAGACATGTTTTTGGAAGGGTCATTCAGTCCACTACGAGTGGATTTGGACAACTGCGTTTACCCAGCTCCATTTTTTTTTTTTTTTGAGTCAGAGTCTCACTCTGTCCCCCAGGCTGGAGTGCAGTGGCACACTCACCGCCACTGCGGCTTCCACCTGCTGGGCTCAGACGATCCTTCTGCCTCAGCCTTCCCAGTAGCCAGAACTACAAGCGTGTACTACCACACCCAGCTAATTTTTTGATTTGTTGTAGAGACGAGGTCTCACCATGTTGCCCAGGCTGGTCTTGAACCCCTGGGCTCAGGTAATCCCCTCGCCTCCACCTCCCAAAGTGCTGGGATAATAGGCGTGAGCCACTGCACCTGGCAACCCAGCTCCATTTTGTAAAGGTGGAAGGAGAGGAAGAGTGTGGGTGAGGGAGGAAGCAGGCACTGGAAGAGTTCGGGAGGAGGAGGTTTGTTATGAAGCCCTGGAGAGCTGGTATGAACGTGACCCAGGGACTTTCCTTAATGGGGAATGCACACAGACCCAAAACGTGTGTTTTGCCATTGAGTTGAATTAGACCCTGATCCTCAGTCCGTTCTCTTAATTTTCATATCATTAGGGAAAAATCTAAACTCTGGTCTTCAAAATACACGTTCCAGATCCTTCTACAAACTCAGATTCCTGTGGAACTTCTCTCTCTATTCGTTAATTATTACCGTATAGCAAATTATTGACTTAAAGAAGTCCCTTTGTATTAGCTTATTAGCTCACAGTTTCTGTAGTTTAGGAGTCTGGCTTTGGCTGGGTGCCTCCTAGAAAACTAATACAGTCAACTGAGTGGAGAAGATGAGAGTTAACACATAGTTGTGGGTCCCTCATAAAATCAGCTCTCCTTTCAGGAAGCCAGGGATGTGGAACTGGGTACACTTACGTTTCAGCACTGGCATATTTCTGTATTTACTCCAGAAACATCATTGACTTTTCTAAGCCCTTCTTCATCTAGAAAAACAAGGGGTGGGGGGGCGCCTCTTAGCTCAAGTCTCTCATGAGGTTGCAGTCAAGCTGGTGGCTAGGGCTGGGGTCCTAACTGAAGATTCTTTGTGGGGGCAGGGATCCAGTTCCATGTGGTTGTTGTCAGACCTCAGTCCCCCACCATGTAGGTTTCTCCACATGGCTACTTTGAAACATGGCAGCTGGCTTCCTCTAGAGTGAGGGATGATCTCTCAGAGAGAGAGAGAGAGAGAGAGAGAGAGAGAGAGAGAGAGCGAGAGAGAGAGCGAGAGAGTGAGTGAGAGACTGAAGATGGAAGTTACAGTTCTTTTCTAATCTTAGAAATGACAACTTGCCACTTTTGCTGTTTTTGATTCCAAGTTAATAAGTGCAGGCCATAGTTAAGGGGGGGGGTTACACAAGGTTTCCAATACCAGGTGGTGGGGATCAGTGGAGGCATCTTAGAAGCTGCCAGTCACAGCCTCCAAAATCTAGTAGATATAAGACAATAGAATGCATTGATAGATTGAAGTCTAGTAGACATAAGATGGTAGAATACACTGCATTACCTTTAAGGTTAATTGTGGATTTGTTTCCTAATTTATGAAAATAAACCCAAACATCTTAAAACTAATGTTTATGTTCCCGAATCATCAGTGAGACTGACATCAATACCTCAGCAGAATTTTGAGTTAGATGGCATTGTACCCGCCCCCCCCCTTGTTTTTCTAGTTGAAGAAGGGCTTAGAAAAGTCAATGATGTTTCTGGAGTAAACACAGAAATATGCCAGTGCTGAAACGTAAGTGTACCCAGTTCCACATCCCTGGCTTCCTGAAAGGAGAGCTGATTTTATGAGGGACCCACAACTGTGTGTTAACTCTCATCTTCTCCACTCAGTTGACTGTATTAGTTTTCTAGGGCTGCAGTAACAAAGTACTCTAAACTGTGTGACTTAAAACAGCAGAAGTTTTTTGTCTCATAGTTCTGGAGACTAGAAGTCCAAGATCAAGGTGTTGTTGGCAGAGTGGGCTTCTTCTCAGGGTTCTGAGGGAGAATCTGTTCTACAATTCAATTCTCGCTGTGGTAGCCCCAGACATTTTTGGTTTCTGGATGTGTCCATGCAATTTCCATCACATGGCATTCTCCTTGTGTGTCCGGATACCAGTCATATCAGGTTAGGGGCCCATCATACTCTAGTATGATCTTATTCTAACTAATCACATATGCCACAACCCTTTTGCCAAATATGGTCACATTTTGAGGCACTGAGGGTTAGTATTTCAGTGTATCATTTTTTGGGGGACATAGTTCAACACGTAATAGATTCCCAGTGTACTGAAAAGAGTAGAATTTAGGACATTACATTTAGACTCAGGTTAAAAGTTAGGAAAACTACTTTTGTTTATCTAATAGAGGAAGCATTTGAAATTGCTTCTTCAGCTTAATGTTTTTAAAAACTTATTGACTCTAGGATTTTCTTGGACCAATTTTTAGCCACAGGAGGTATCTAATTGGGCTGTCAGATGGAGCAATCATTTTACCTGTCCCCTTCTTTGCCCTCACCTGTGTAGGTCAAGGACCTGGAGGCTGGAGGGGTATTTTCTTTAGAAAGTGTTCCTGTGATGAAATACCAAGCTGTAGACTGGACTGGCAAGAGGGGATGTCCCTAAGACTCCTGGAGAGGGCTTATTGCAAGGCATCTTTAAAGCCTTTCGGAGACTAGGATTTGGGATGAGGAGCCCTACATGCCTGGAGGATTCTGGAACATGGGGAACTGGCTCGTTTCACTCTGTTCTAGGCTGGAGGCCATATAGGCTCAAAGGGCAGCTTGCACAGCAATGACGAGCCAGTCCTAGAAGAGATCTTCTTACCTCATTTTGCCCATACCCAAATCAAGAGTCATCTCAGTGTTAGATGGAAACCATCAGACTGACCACCATGACAGTTCCATAAATTGGGATTTTTGTTAAACAAAACAAAAAGATATATTGAGACTGATGGAACCCCTGGTTTGAAATGAGAACTATATATAGATCCTGGATTTTTTTCCCTTTTCCTCAATTCTCTACAGTGGACTGAATGTTTGCATGCCTCACCCCCCATGCCTATATTGAAGTTCTAACCCTTGATGGAATGGTATTAGGAGGTGGGGCTTTTGGGAAGTAATTAGGTCTTGAAAGTGGAGACTTCGCAAATGGGATCAATGCCCTTATAAAAGAGACCCACAGAGCGCTGTCTACCCTGCTTACCATGTGAAGATATGATGAGAAGACGGCAGTCTGCAACCCAGGAGAGGGCCAGAGGTACCAGAGTTCAACCATGATGACATATGATCTTAAACTTCCAGCTTCCAGAATGGTGAGAAATAAATTTCCGTTGCTTATAAGCCATCGAGTCTGTGGCACTTTATGATGGCAGCTGAAACAGACTAAGATGTCTCTCTCCCATCTAACCCATCAGCAAGTCCTGTGACTTTACCTATACACCGGAGACCAGTTTTTTCTCACTCCCTTTATTCTCTGCTACTTCCTCTCTAATTCCAGACACCTTTGCCACTTCTCTGCAGTCATCTTCCAACTGGTCTCTTTCCTCCCTTCCTGTCCCCTGTCCCCCATATTAGGAACCTGAATCCAAGCATGTGGCCTTGATGTTAAAAGCCTTGAATGCATTCAAAGCTCTTCTCAATCTGGCCCCTGTTTGCCTTTATCTGACACCAATCATGTTGATTTATTTCTAACTTGTTATGGTCTTTTCTTCTCCTGCCCTTGTTCCTCCCCCGCAATGTTCTTTCATCTTTGAGAGCAAAGACCTTGTTTGTTTAGATCACCAGAGACAGAAACGTGTCTGGCACTCTGTGGATGCTCAGTCAATATGTTTACAATGCAAATGACAGAGAAATGTAGGCAAGGAACCATGGCTATTCTGTACTTGGTTCTGATACTGACTTTCGGTCCTTTTCAC
Source organism: Carlito syrichta (assembly GCF_000164805.1). Classification (NCBI taxonomy): domain Eukaryota; kingdom Metazoa; phylum Chordata; class Mammalia; order Primates; family Tarsiidae; genus Carlito; species Carlito syrichta. The sequence continues at coordinate 12,481 of NW_007256215.1, read as the reverse complement.
TAAAAAAAGTAGTGAAAAAGCTTTCAGTCCTTTTAACTAAAGAAGTGGTGAAAAAACGTTCAGACTTTTTTACTAAAGAAGTGACTAAAGAAAAGTCTTAAACCAGGTGGTGGAAGGAACGATTGGGATTTCTCCTCTTCTAGGTTCTGCAGGTACCCCTTTGCGTATCCTGATATTGTTCCTGCCACACACAGACGCCCAGTCTCTTGGTGGCCTTCTTGACATACTGCTTTCAGTCTTTCCTATGCAGTTATTCAATGATGGTGTCAGTTAGCAGATCATTCCACTAGAGGACAGTAGAGCACAGTGTTGAAAGTTTGGGATCTAAAGCCAGTCAGTGCCTGTGTTTGAATCGCTTCCCTTCCAGGAAGAGACTGGAGACTGGAGAGTGAATCATTTTGGAACATGATGACGTGAAGGCAGTGCCCTAGATATGGCAGAAGAGCAAGCTGAATTAAATGGCCACCATACATATAACACGATGGTTAAGAACTTAGTGCCACCTTCTCCCCCTCTAAAGACAGGCTCCCTAGGTTCACAAGGGGAAGGGGAGGGAGATTGTTTAGTTACTTCTGCTCACATCCCATTGTCTGGAAAATACTGTTTGCTGGGGAGTCATTTGCCCACACTCTCCTGTGTAGAGAGGCCGTGACATGCAGTCATTTCTCAGGGTGGCCAAAAATCTATTATGGAAGAATGGAAAAATGGATATTGGAAGTTAACTGGCAGTTTCTGCCACAAATTCTTAAACCAGCTGAGGTTAAATAATCTGGATTATATGTGAACTGATTTTTAGTTAGGGCAGGGAACTTCCAAGGTGATTCGGACCCAAGCCACTGGTCATTCAGCTTCTCGCCCTTATCTGTTTGTAGTTAAATTTAACTTGTTACTTCAAATAGATTTTTGAATTTGACAACCTGGAGCCTCTCCCATAATGTTCTTTTAGCATCCTCTTTGTCTGGTGTCCTATCATTATGATTGTGCTGAACTGGTCTGTGAGCATATTAAAAACTTTTGTTTGCCGTATTAGCATCTTATTGTATTGAGTAGGGCCATCTGTATTGAGTAGGACGTTTCATCGGCTAGGAGATGAGTAAGGATGTCTTGGTAGGCAGTTCTCTTTCTATTTGGCTGATGAATCATTTTGGAGCACACTGTTGTCTCCTAACCCTTATAGTTGGCCACGTTGTGTGACCACTAGGCTGATTCACCGTGGGATCTCTGACCTACCTGATTTACAGCTGATGTTGATTAATCCTTCTTGTTCTTCACACACTTCCTACTCTTTTCAGGTCATTTGGCTTATGCCCTTCTTGACATTCACAAATGGAAATAAATGTATATTAATTACTTATACATTTACAAGAAGAAACAAAATGCTCAAATTGATAAATATTCTTCTACTTGTTAACATCAACAAGAGTTAATCATTCACTTTCTTTTGGATAGCTTACCTCGTCCTGTTCTTTTTACACATTGTATTTACTTTTCTATTTTGAATGTTATTTTGAATTCTTGGAATTTCACACATTTAACTTTTAAAATGATCCATCCTTCCCCTTTATTTTTCCCTTCCCTTCTTTCTTCATGCTTCTCCTTGAAGCGAAATTATTTCAGCACTGCGAAAGGGAGCCTCTATAAACTGACTTCTTGGTCTCTTAAGAGTCATTCAATTTTTGGCAGCATCATTGCTTTCTGGCAACAATAAACTTATCTTGGATTTTTTTTCTGTTTCCAAACAATGTAAACTTCATCCGACAAGCCCTGGTTCTTTTTGTAAGGAATGGCATTCATGATTAAAACCTGGGGCTAGGGGGCAACATTAATATTTGTGGCAGGCAAAAGTTCTGATGCTGTTGGCTACTTTTAATGCTCAAACTGGTAAAGGTATTTATTTTTTAACTCCCATAGTGTATACCTTTTGCAATATGCTCACAAAGAGGTCAGTTGGTCAGAATATTAGAGGGCTTCTTCAGTTTTTTTTTTTTTTTGAGTTGGAGTCTCACTCTGTCGCCCAGACTGGAGTGCAGTAACCGCTCCCGACCACCACAGCCTCGACCTGCTGGGATCCGGCGATCCTTCTGCCTCAGCCTTCCAAGTAGCTGGAACTACAGGCGCGTGCTACCACGCCCAGCTGATTTTTTGATTTACTGTAGAGATGACGTCTCGCCTGCCCAGGCGGGTCTCGAACCCGTGGGCTCAGGCAATCCACTCGCCTCAGCCTCCCAAAGGCGCGGGATTGCAGGCTGAGCCACTGAGCCCGGCCCTTCTTCAGTTTTCCAAAGAGCTTCTCTTACTCTTTCCTGTTGAAAATATTATCTTGAAATGCCTGCTATTTCCTCAACCAGACTGATATAATCTTATTTATTTATTTTTTTAACTTTGTTAGGTTCTCTTTGGCTTTGCCAGTGATTTGGACAATTTTCCAACATAATTTGATTTAAAATTTTGCTTTGCAGTTGTGAAGTATTTATACTGTATTGATAGGTATAATTGGACATTCAGGAGGAGATGGACACCAAAACACAGACCATGTGTATTCTATAGTGAACACCTCCCCCCCCCACTTTGCATTCATTCACACTTTCAGAACCTTATCCCCAATTTTCTCCTGGGAACTCTTTTTCTCATCTTGACTCATGTATTTCTGAGAGTGTTGACTTCACTCCTGGCTCAGAGGTCCAAGCCAATCACACTTCTCTGGCTACAGAGAAATGTTTGTTCATTGATGGGCAATGATGAAATCAGAGCTAATGAGATGTAGAGAAAAATTGGGCTAGCGATTTTGGGTCAAAGACCTAGTCTTCATCTGATATGGAACCTGAAAGCATGTGTTTCAGGAAGATGTTGGCAGACACTGTAATGATGAACAGAGATCCGGATGAAGATGGAGACAATACCATGGAAGGAAGCCAAGAAATAGGGAGAGAAACTGAGTCTTATATCATCAGACACCTGGAGGAAGCATGCTGGAAGATCTGAATTTTATTTTATTATTTATTTATTTAGTGTCAGAGTCTCACTCTGTTGCTCAGGCTAGAGTGCAGTGGCAGCATCATAGCTACCGCAGCCTCTAACTCCTGGGCTCAGGCTATCCTTCTACCTCAGCCTTCCAAGTAGCTGGGACTACAGGTGCGTGCCACCATGCCCCACTATTTTTTTGATTTATTGTAGAGACAAGATCTTGCTATGTTGCCCAGGCTAGTCTTGAACTCCTGTGCTCAATCCTCTTGCCTCTGCCTCCCAAAGTGCTGAGATTATAGGCGTGAGCCACTGTGCCTGGCCTTGAATTTTATTTTTATGTCCTGTCGTTTGTCTAGTTTTGGTTTTGGTATTAAGGTAGCCTCATAAAGTGGATTAGGTGGCTTTTCAATGTTTTCTGTATTCTGAAAGTCTGTTCGCATAATATGGGAAATACATTTGGGCCTCATAGTTGTGCAAAGAAGTACAGTTTGTTTGTTTTTTTTTGAGTTGGAGTCTCTCTCTGTCACCCAGGCTGGAGTGCAGCGGCACACTGATGGCCAATCCAGTGTCGACTTGCTGGGCTCCAGTGATCCTTCTGTCTCAGTCTTCCCAGTAGCTGAAACTAGAGGTATATGCTACCATGCCCGGCTAATTTTTTCTTTTTTAAATTGTAGAGATGAGATCTCGCCAAGATCTACTCACCTTGGCCTCCCAAAGTACTGGGATTACAGGCTGAGCCACTGAGCCTGGCCTTTTTCGTTTTTTAAAATGATATTTCATTAAGAATTAATTATGTCACACAAGTAATATGTACTTATAACACATAAAATAATTGAGTGTTTAAATTTTTCTGGGTAATAGAATTTTTGATGATTATTTTATATTTTCCCTACAGTATTCATCTACCCATGTTTCCTTTCTCCTCTGCCAACTTGGGTAATTTATCTATTTTTTCTAAAACTACCCACTTTGTTTAGAAGAATTTTGGTATATAGTTGCACACTGTATTCTTTTACAATAAAAAAAAAATTTCCTGCTTACCTACAATTGTACTTCCCTGTTCATTCAATAGCTATAGCCCCCATTTTTGATTCTGATACTGATTACTTGAGGCTCTCTAATTTATCTTGATCATACTTGTTAAAGTTTTGTCGAATCAATCAATCAATTAATTATTTTTTTTGGAAGCTAGGCTTGTAATCACTTTTTTTTTGCTCTTTGGAAATTAATGTTAACTTCTATCTTATTTCCTTCTCCTTTCTTTATGTGTTATCTCCTTATTCCTGTGTGTTTAGAAAAGATATGCATTCTCTGTTGGCAGGCCTGTGAAGAATGCTTCTGGTTTGCCATAACTGAATCATCATCATCATCATAAGGAAGATAATGATATGATAAAATAATTAGAATAACGGGTTTATATTGTTATTTTTCTTGAGATGCAAAATTATTTGCCCTCTCGTTTTCTAATAAATTCACAAAAACTATACATTGTCTTCTGAGCATTGCTTTGCCTGAATTCCAAAATCGTTCATTCGAGAGATGTTTACTGAGCATCTACTACATGTCAGGAACTATTCTAGATTTTTAGGACACAGAAGTAAACAAATCAGGCAAAAATTCCTGCTCTCATAAAGCTTGCATCCTAATAAGGGTTTTAAAATATGCAGTGCTCTCACTGTTATTTGGTTCTGAATAGTTGGCAATTTCCATTTTTATTTTCTCTTTAATCTAATAGTTATATAGGAATGTTTCTTTTTTTTTTTTTCAGTTGGAGTCTCACTATGTCGCCCAGACTGGAGTGCAGTGGCCGCTCCCGGCCACCGCAGCCTCGACCTGCTGGGCTCCAGCGATCCTTCCACCCCAGCCTTCTGAGTAGCTGGAACTACAGGCGCGTGCTACCATACCTGGCTAATTTTTTGATTTATGATAGAGATGAGGTCTCGCCTGCCCAGGCGGGTCACTCACCTCAGCCTCCCAAAGGCGCGGGATTATAGGCTGAGCCACCGAGCCCGGCTAGGAATGTTTCTTAATATATCCAGGAATAGAGTTTTCTAGTAATGTATTATGATTGATTTCTAATTTTACATAAACTGAGGGATTTTGAGATTTCCTCTTTGTCTTTGGACTAAGTCATTTACTGTGAATACTCCCTGTGGGTTAGAAAAAGATATATATTCTCTGTTAGTATGTCTGTTGGGAATGCATCTGGTTGGGAACAACTGGGTAATAATAATAAAGAAGATGACGATAATCATAATAGAAATAATTATAATAATAGTTAATGCTCACATGGCACTTAATATGTGCCAATGGTGAATCTATTTCATCATCAATTTTAAGAACCATCATAACTTTATCTACCACTGTGTCTCATTGGTAAAATAATCACACAGGATCTTAAATTTGAAAGTACAGTCATGTATCACTTAACAACAGCAATACATTCTGAGAAATGTGTTGTTAGGCAAGTTTTACAAACATTATAAAGTGTTTTTACACAAATCTAGATGATATAGCCTACTACACACTTAGGTTACACGGTATGGCCCATAGCTCCTAGGCTGTAAACTCTTATAGCATATTACTGCGCTGAATATCACAGGCAATTGTAACATAATGATAAGTATTTGTGTATCAAAACATAGAAAAGGTACAGTAAAATATGGTATAAGTCGAGTGCTGTGACTCACACCTTGTAATCCCAGCACTTTGGGAGATGGAAGCAAGACGATCGCCTGAATCCAGGGGTTTGAGATCAGCCTGGGCAATTTGGTGAGACCTTGTCTCTACACTTAAAAAACAAAACAAAACAAAAAAATAGCCAGGCATGGTGGTGTGCGCCTGTGGTTCCAGCTACTTGGAAATCTGAGGTGGAAGGATCATTTGAGTCCAGTAGCTTGAGGCTGCAGTGGCCTTGAGTGTACCATTGCTCTCCAGCCTGGGTGACTGTGAGAGTCTTACTTTAAAAAAAAAAAGATGCAAAAAAGACTTAAAATAGGCACACCTGTATAGGGCATTGACCATGAATAGAGCTTGCAGGACTGGAAATTGCTTTGAGTCAGTGAGTGAATGTGAAGATCTGGGGCATTACTGCACACGAATTTAGAATTTATAAACACTGTACACTTAGGCTACAGTAAATTTATAAAAAGACTTTCTTTCTTCAATAATAAACTAGCTTTCTGTAACTTTTTTACTTATAAACTTTTTTTTTTTTTGAATCAGTCTCACTCTGTCACCCAGGCTGGAGTGTGGTGGCATGATCACAGCTACTACAGCCTCGACCTGCTGGTCTCAGGTGATCGTTCCACCCCAGTCTTTCAAGTAACTGAAACTACAGATGTGTGCCACCATGCCCAGTTAATTTTTGGGTTTATTGTGGAGATGAGTTGCCCAGGCTAGTCTTGAACCCCTGGGCTAAGGCAATTAATTCTTTTGCCTCTGCCTCCCAAAGTGCTGAGACTACAGGTCTGAGCCACTGTTTTCAGCTAGTTTATATGTTAAAAATTTTTTGACTCTTTTGGAATAATGCTTACCTTAAAAAAACACACAAGCAACTTGTACAACTGTACAAAAGTATTTTCTTTATTTATATCCTTATTCTATAAGTTTTTTCTATTCTTAAAATTTAAATTTTTTTAACTTTTAAAACTTTTTTTGGTTAAAATGAAGACACAAACGCATACATTAGTCTAGACCTGCACAGTGTCAGAAAAATCAGTATCACTGTCTTCCACCTCCACTATCTTGTCCTACTGGAAATTCTTCAGGGACAATAACATGCATGGAGCTGTCACCACCTATGATAACCATGCCTTCTTCTGGAATACTTCTGCAGGAACTGCCTCAGGCTGTTTTACAGTTAACTTTTTTTTTTTAACAAGTAGAAGAAGTACACTCTAAAATAATGATTAAAGGGTATAGTATAGTATTATAGGTACATAAACTAGTAGCATAGTCGCTTATTATCTTTATTGAATAATGTGTACTCTACATAATTGTATGTGTTATATTTTTGCACAAGTGGTGCAGGGGCATCACTACAGATACAATCTCTAAACATTTCCCCACTTATTTAGATCTTCTTTAATTTGTCTCAGCAATGACTTTTAGTTTTCAGTGTAGAGGTCTTGCACGAATTTTGTAAAATGCGGGGCATGGTAGCACGTGCCTGGAGTTCTAGCTACTTGCCATTGAAAGTAGAATTTTAAAATTTCATTTTCCAATTGTTTGCTGCCAGGGCACAAGAATACAAAAACTTTTTAGCATATTAGCCTTGCATACTGTGACTTTAATACATTTTCTTATGAGTTCTGGCAGTCATTATGAAGATTTTCAAATACACTATTGTGTCGACTATAAATAAAGGTAGTTTTTCTTCTTTACTTCAAATTGTTAGACCTCTATAAGTTTTCTTGTCTTATTGTGCTGTTAAAAAAATTGATACAAATGTTCACAGCAGCACTATTCACAAAAGCTAAAAGGAAGAAGCAAATCAAATATCCATCAATGGATGAATGGGATAAACAGAGCGTTGTACATCCATGCAGTAAAGTATTATTCAGTCAAAACAAAAATAAAGTACTGATACATATTACAACATGGATAAGCCTTGAAAACATTATGCTAAGTGAAAGAAATCAGACACAAATGTCACATATTGTATGATTCCATTTGTATGAAATATCCAGTTCAGGTTAATCCATAGACACAGATAACATATTCCTGGTTGACAGAGTCGGGAGGTGAGGGGTTCAGGGAGTGACTACTTAAAAGGTATAGGGTCTCTTGTGGAGGTGGTGCAAATGTCTTGGAACTAGATAGAGAAAATGGTTGCACAACATTGTGACTGTATTAAATGCTGCTGTATTGTACTGTATTAAGATGGCTATTAAAATTTTAAAAAATTGTACATAATGTACATATTTTTGGGGTACATGTGATAACAATACATTCATGTGATCTGTAAAGATCAAATCAGTACAATTGAAATATCCAGGCCAGGTGCAGTGGCTCAAGCCTGTAATCCCAGCACTTTGGGAGGCTGAGATGAGAGCATTGCCTGAGCTCAGGGGCTCAAGACCAGCCTGGGCAACTTCGTGAGACCTCATCTCTACAATACATCACAAAGTAAGCGGGGCATGGTAGCACGTGCCTGGAGTTCTAGCTACTTGGAAGGCTGAGGCAGAAGGATTGCTTGAACCCAGCAGGTCGAGGCTGCTGTGGCTGTGAGCATGCCACTGCAATCCAGCCTGGGCAACGGAGTGAGACTCCGACTCAAAAAAAAAAAAAAAAAAGAAAAGAAAAAAGAAAAAAAGAAATGTCCAACACCTTAAATATTTGTCTTTTCTTAATGTTAGAAACATTCAAATTATTCTCTTCTAGCTATTTTGAAATATACAATAAATTTCCCTTTGAGTGGGAGTCTCACTCTATTGTCCATGCTGAGTGCAATGGTGTGATCATGGCTCACTGCAGCCTTGACCTCTTGAACTCAGACGATCCTCTGCCTCAGCCTCCTGAGTAGCTGGGACTACAGACACGTGCCACCAAGCCTGGTTAATTTTTTGATTTTTTTTGTAGAGACAAGTTCTTGCTATGTTGCCTAGTCTGGTCTCAAACTCCTGGGCTCAAGCAATCCTTCTATCTTGGCCTCCTAAAGTGCTGGAATTACAGGTGTGAGCCACCATGCACAACTAAATATACAAGAGATTATTGTAGAGTATAGTCACCCTGCTGATCTATCAAACACTAAGTTGTAGTTTTTCTATCAAACTGTAGATCTGTATTCATTGATTGACTGCTCTCCATCCCCTTCTTCTCCCTACTGTTCCTGGCTTCTGGTAACCACCAATCTACTCTCTATTTTCATGAGATTCACTTTTATAGCTCCCACATATGAATGAGAAAATACGATATTTGTCTGTCCTTGGCTTAGCGTAATGATTCTTAGTTTCATCCATGTTGCTGCAAATGAGAAGATTTTATCCTTTTTGATGACCGAATAATATTCCACTATGTATATATACTACATTTTCTTTATTAATTCATCCATTGATGGACACTTAGGTTCATTCCATATTTTGGCTACTGTGAACTGTGCTGCAAAAACATGGGATTGGAGATTTCTCTTTGATATATTGATTTCCTTTCTTTTTTACATTTTTATTGTTTTTTTTTTAGTTGGGGTCTTACTCTATCACCTATGCTAGAGTGCAGTGGCATGATCATGGCTCACTACAGCCTCCAACTCAAGCAATCCTTCTGCTTCGGTCTCCTGAGTAGCTGGGACTACAGGTATGTGCCACCACACCCTGTATGAATAAATAAACAAAATGTGGTACATTCATACAGTAAAATATTATGTAACTATACTTACTAATTAAACAAAACACTTTATTTTTATATACATGGGGTCTCACTATGTTGCCCAGGCTTGTCTCAAACTTCTGGCCTCAAATGGCCTTCCTGTCGTGGTCTCCTACAGTGCTGGGATTATAGACGTGGGCCACCACTCCCGGAAGTTGTGGGTTTTTCATAGGTGGCTTTTACTATGATAAGGACAATTTATTCTAAACCTATTTTGCTGAGAGTTTTTGCTTATCATGGAAAGATGTTAAATTTTATCAAATGCCCTTTATGCATACATCAATATTATGGGGGTTTAATCTTATATTTTGTTTTTTTTTTTTTGAGTTGCAGTCTCACTCTGTTGCCCAGACTGGAGTGCAGTCGCACGTCCCCGACCACCGCAGCCTCAACCTGCTGGGTTCAGGCGATCCTACCGCCTCAGCCTTCCGAGTAGGTGCGCACTACCACCCCTGGCTAATTTTTTTATTTATTTATTGTGGAGTCGAGGTCTTGCCAAGTTGCCCAGGTGGGTCTCGAACCCGCAGGCTCAGGCAATCCACTTGCTTTGGCCTCCCAAAGTGCTGGGATTACAGGCTGAGCCACCGAGCCTGGCCCTTTTATTCTGTTAATGTGGTACACCACATTGATCTATTTGTGTATATTAAACTGATCTTGCATCTTGGAGTAAATCCTACTTGGTCATGGTGTATAATCTTTTTGATGTGTTGTTGAATTTGATTTGCTTGTATTTTTTTTTTTTAGGATTTTGCATCTATGTTCATCAGAAATATTGGCAAGTCAAATTTTTTCTTGTAGAGTCCTTATCTGGTATCAGGGTGATGCTAGCCCTGTGCAATGAGTTTGAAAGTATTCCCTTTACTTCCACTTCTTGGACGAGTTTAAGAAGGATAGAAGTTAATTTTTCTTTAAATATTTGGTAAATTCAACCATGATCCAACTGGTCCTGGCTTTTCTTTGTTAAGAGGTTTTTGATTTCTACTTCAATCTCCTCATTAGTTATTTTCTATTCAGGCTTCCTACATCATCTTGATTCGGTCTTGGTAGTTTGCATGTTTCTAGGAACTTATGCATTTCCTCTAGGTTATCCAATTTGTTTGCATATAAATGTTTATAATAGTTCTTTGAGATTCCTTTTATTTCTGAAGCATCCATTGTAATGTTTTCTTTTTCATTTCTAATTTTATTTGAGTTTTCTCTCTCTTTTTTCTATTTTAGCTATTTGTCCATTTTGTTTAATTTTCAACAGACCAACTTTGAATTTATTGTCTTTTTCTTATAGTTTTTCTATTCTTTCTTTATTTGCTCTTCATTTTTTTTTCTTTACTTTTGTTAACTTTGAATTTAGTTTGATCTTCATTTTCTAGTTTCTTGTTTATTATTGTTATTCTAGTTAGGTTGCTAGAGATTTTTTAAAATGTAGGCTTTTATTGTTATAAAATTCCCTCTTAGAACTACTTTTGCCTGCATTTCATAAGTTTTGGTAAGTTGTGTTTTCATTTTCACTAATCTTGAGATTTGAAAACAATTCCCTCTTAATATCCTTTTTGATTGTAGTTGTTCAAGAATGTACAGTTAATTTTCACATAGTTTTGAATGTTCCCATTTTCTTGGAATTACTCATTTTTGGTCTCATTCTATTGTGGTTGGGAAAGATACTCGGTATGATTTTTATCTTCTTATACTTATGAAGACATATCATGTTTTGTGACATGTCATGTACTCTATTCTGGTGGATGTTCCATGTATGCTTGAGAAGAATGTGTATTCTGTGTCCTGCTGCTGTTGGGGGAAAAGTTTTGTATGTCTTTTAAGTCCGCTTTGTCTATAGTGTTGTTCAAGTTTGATGTTTCTTTCTTTTTTTTTTTTTTTTGAGTCAGACTCTCACTCTGTCACCCAGGCTTGAGTACCTTGGCACACTCATAGCCACCGCAGTCTCAACATATTAGGCTCAGGTGATCCTTTCGCCTTAGCCTTCCAAGCAGCTGGAACTACAGGCACATGCCACTATGTCCAGCTAATTTTTTGATTTATTGTAGAGATGAGATCTCACCAAGTTGCCCAGGTTGGTCTCAAACCCATGGACTCAGGCAATCCTCTCACCTCGGCCTCTCAAAGTGCTGGGATTATAGACGTGAGCCAAAGAGCCCAGCCCAAGTTCAATGTTTCTTTACTGATTTTCTGACAGGATATACTATCTATTATTGAAGTCTCCTATTATTATTTTATTGCTGTCATTTTCTTCCTTCAGATGTGTCAATATTTGCTTTGTATACTTAGGTGCTCTGATGTTGGGTACATAGATATTTAAAATTGTTAGATTTTCCTATTGAATGCTTTATTTATGTAATAAACTTCTTTTTCTCTAGAGGCAGATTTTGACCTTTGTTTGTGTTTTTTTTTTTTTTTCTGCTTTAATGGGTTACTTTATTTATTAATATGTCTAAACATTACAGAAATACAGCCATGTACTAGAGTATCAAACGTTGTTCTGGTAAGAAGTTATAGAGTACATTTAGGGCTATTTTAAGAAATGTAAATACTTTGGCTTCCGTTATTACATCAGATGAAGAAAATCAATCAGAACAGTTTTCATATCCTGCTATGATTAACA
>NW_007256215.1:0-514 GCF_000164805.1 Carlito syrichta | reverse complement strand
GGACTCAGGCAATCCTCTCACCTCGGCCTCTCAAAGTGCTGGGATTATAGACGTGAGCCAAAGAGCCCAGCCCAAGTTCAATGTTTCTTTACTGATTTTCTGACAGGATATACTATCTATTATTGAAGTCTCCTATTATTATTTTATTGCTGTCATTTTCTTCCTTCAGATGTGTCAATATTTGCTTTGTATACTTAGGTGCTCTGATGTTGGGTACATAGATATTTAAAATTGTTAGATTTTCCTATTGAATGCTTTATTTATGTAATAAACTTCTTTTTCTCTAGAGGCAGATTTTGACCTTTGTTTGTGTTTTTTTGAGTTGGGGATCTTACTCTGTTTCCCAGATTGTAGTGCAGTGGTACAATACATGTGTTCTTAATTTAAAGTGAGCTCTTTGTAGACAGCATACAGTTGAATTTTATTTTTTATTTTTTTAATTTATTTTATTTTATTTTATTATTATTTTTTTTGAGTTGGAGTCTCACTCTGTCGCCCAGACTGGAGTGCAGTG
>NW_007256214.1:174909-175496 GCF_000164805.1 Carlito syrichta | reverse complement strand
GTGTGTGTGTGTGTGTGTCTGTGTGTAAAGCTACAATGCCGTGTGTGTGTGTGTGTGTGTCTGTGTGTGTGCACGCCCTCCATTAGAGACTGACACGCCCAAGGCCCCTTTTAGTTCTCTTCCGAGATAGCTCAAAGCTTTTCATTTTCTTGGCCAGGCACGGTGGCTCAGACTGTAATCCCAGCACTTTGCGGGCCGAAGGGAGAGGATTGCCTGAGCCCGCGGGGTTCGAGACCCGCCTGGGCAACTTGGTGAGACCTCATCTTTACCATAAATTGCAAACACTCGCCGGACGTGGAGGCATGCGTCTGTAGTTCCAGCGACTTGGAAGGCTGAGGTGGAAGGATCGCCTAAGCCCAGCAGGTGGAGGCTGTGGTGGCCGGGAGTGTGCCGCTGCGCTCCAGCCTGGGCAACAAGAGTGAGACTCCAACTCAAAAAAAAAAAGCTTTTCATTTTCTAGATCAGTGATTCTCCACCCTGGCTTCACGTTAGAATCTGCTGGGGCTCTTAAAAATGATGGCAGAAGCCGGGCTCGGTGGCTCAGCCTGTAATCCCGCGCCTTTGGGAGGCTGAGGTGAGTGAATTGC
>NW_007256214.1:173727-174889 GCF_000164805.1 Carlito syrichta | reverse complement strand
CACTCCAGTCTGGGCAACAGAGTGAGACTCCAACTCAAAACAAACAAACAAAAAAAAACTCCTCAGGTAACACTGATGTCCAATGAGGACAGAAAACCACTAGACTGGGAGACCCAATTTGCTGGCCAGAATAAAAGCTCCGTAGTCCAAATGCAGCAGGGAGAGTGCTGGTGCCAGAAACCCGGGTTCAGAGTCTGCTTTCCTCATGCAGACCCTGCTACATGAGACCTCACCTCTTGGGGACCGACTTTTTTTTGGGGGGGTCAGAGTCTCACTCTGTCACCCAGGTTGGAGTGCAGTGGCATGATGACGGCTCACTGCAGCCTCAACCTCCTGGGCTCAGGTGATCCTCCTGCCTCAGCCTACTGAGTAGCTGGGACTATGTGCATGCCATCATGCCCAACTAATTTTTTGTAGAGACAAGGTCTTGCCATGTTACCTAGACTGGTATCAAACTCCTGACCTCGAGTGATCCTCCTCCTCAGCCTCCAAAATGATGGGATTACAAGCATGAGCCACCGCACCCGGGCTGGGGACTGGTTTTCTATTCTGTAGAATCAGAATTGCCATACTGGCCTCTCTGTGTCTAATGAATCTCGGTGGCCTGGTCCTGAGGGACAATGGTCAGACGGAGCAGGCTACAGTGACTTAAGCATCCACTGCTGTGTGCCAGGCACTGTGCTAGTCGCTTACAAGCCACATCTCTCCTGGTCCTCGCCAAGACCCCCTTCATAACTGAGGACCCTGAGACTCACTTGGGCACATGAAGTGTCACTGGGCAGCAGCCACTTGATCACTCACAGAGGCAGGACTCTTCCCCCATGGGGTGCTAGCACTTAAGGAGGTGCTCACTCTCAGGACCTCGCAGTGCAGGGTGGGTGCCCAAGAGCCTGTGCCTCCTGAAGTGCCTTAAGTCACTGCAGAAGTCTCCTTCCGTGGGAGGGGCCGGCCCAGCAGGCTTGGGTAAAAGCCTGTGTTATATTGCAGCAACAGAAATTTCTTCCCCTTCAGCAGAGAACAAGTTAATATATAAAACTGAAAATGCGCACCAAGGAGGTGAGTTAAAGATTCAGGAGCCGCCGGGCTTGATGGCTTAGCCTGTAATCCTGCGCCTTTGGGAGGCTGAGGTGAGTAGATTGCCTGAGCCCGCGGGTTCAAGACC
>NW_007256214.1:172728-173462 GCF_000164805.1 Carlito syrichta | reverse complement strand
GAAGCGGCCACTGCACTCCAGTCTGGGCGACAGAGTGAGACTCCAACTCAAAAAAAAAAATTAGCCAGGGTGGAGGCACACGCCTGTAGTTCCAGCTGCTTGGAAGGCTAAGGAGGAAGGATCGCCTGAGCCCAGCAGGTCGAGGCTGCAGTGGCCGTGAGCATGCCACTGCGCTCCAGCCTAGGAAACAGTGAGACTCCGACTCAAAAAACAAACAAGCAAATTAATTAATTAATTAAAATTTTAAAATGGTGGCCTGGCACGGTGGCTCAAGTCTGTAATCCCAGCTTTTTGGGAGGTCAAGGTGGGAGGATTCCTTGAGCTCAGGAGTTTGAGACCAGCCTGGGTAACATAGCGAAAACGTGACTCCACACACACACAAAAAAATGGCTAGGTGTGGTAAGACACGCCTGAAACCCTAACTACGTGGGAGTCTGAAGCAGAAGGATCACCTGAGGCCAGGAGGTCTGTGAACCATGATCATGTCACTGCGATCTTGCTGATAGAGCGATACTTTGTCTAAAAAAAAATGGTAAAACATACATAATATAAAATCTTCCATTGTTACTTTTTTTTTTTTTTTCATTTTTAGAGATGGGAGTCTCTGTTGCCCAGGCTGGACTTGACCTCCTAGATGCAAGGGATCCCCCTGCTTCAGCCTTCTGAGTAGCTGGGATTACAGGAATACACATCACACCCAGCTTCCATTGTAACCATTTTTTTTTTTTTTTTGG
>NW_007256214.1:166300-171946 GCF_000164805.1 Carlito syrichta | reverse complement strand
ACTCCAGTCTGGGCGACAGAGTGAGACTCCAACTCAAAAAAAAAAAAAAAGAGAAAGAAAGAAGAGAGCAGATCTACGTGCATCGAAAGGGAGCGATTTTCCAACATCATGTACTGATGGACGCCAAGGGGTGCCTGGAGCATGCCAGCATTCGTGTCAGCCCTAAGAAGAGGGGAACGCACTGTGCTTGTAGACACACAAGTTCTTTCTGCCACTTGGCTGTAGTCATTGCCTCTGGGCCTCTGGGAAGAGCATCAGAGGGCCGGGGGCAGAAGGGAGTCTCCGTTTTTCCCTGGATACATTTCTTTTTTTTGAGTCAGAGCGCAGTTGGAATCACAGGTGTACACCACCACCCTGGCTAACTTTTTAAAATTTATTGTAGAGATGAGGTCTCGCCAAGTTGCCCAGGCTGGTCTTGGACCCTTGGACTAAGGCATTTCTCCAGCCTCCACCTCCCAATGTGCTGGGATTACAGATGTGAGCCACTGTGCCAGGCTCCCTGGATGCATTTCTGTATTGTTTTAGTTCTCTGCCAAACACATACCTTTCCTATTCCAAAGAATGTTTTCAGAAGAACATGATATGTGCATCGTGTCTTTGTCAGGAAGCGATGAGGTCTTGGAGCTCATGCTGACCGCGTGCAGCTCTTGAAAGGCAAGAGATTCCGCATCTGTTCTCTGCTGCATGCTGTCCCAGAAGCTGTACGACCTTGAGAGCTTATTTCAGCGTGGCATCCTTACATAAATGCTCGGTCAGTGACAGTCATGCCTGAGCCTTGAGAGGCACTTGTCTTTTCGTAATCTTGCCCACCCCGATGACAGTGTTGTGGGGTAAGTAGGGCAGACAGGGACTTACTGAAGGTCACACAGTGAGAAAATGCCCAGCCTGGACTTGAACCTGCCTCCCCTTCTTGCTCCTCTCATGCGGCTTCAAATGGCATCCTCTGAGGTCACCCTCAGGTGCCAACCACCTGTGACTGCCATGTCGCTAAAGCTGGCATTCAGGCCTCAGGCCTGGGTCAAGTGACCTTTCGGGAGCATTTGATGTTGGATCACCAGGTCTAGGACACCCTTGCATCCTGGTTCTCTGCCTGTCTCACCGGAGGCTTCTGGTCATCTTTGGGTTGGTTCGTTGTCGTAGTCAAATGTTCCTGTGGTGGCGCTCCAGAAACTGGCGCTGGGACTTGCTTCCTTCCTGTCTCCCACGGTCCTGGGTGACCTCACCCCCGATGTATCTCAGCTCCAAATGCCACCCAGATGCTAATGCTGCCCACGTTGGTGCCTCCAGCCCAAGCTCCCCGGCACTCCGTCACCCTGCTGCCGCTGTGACATAGCCACTTGGATGACGAATAGCTCCTCCCTCCCGCACGCTCCTCCCCCACCCGGTCCTTCCCCGCTGTCCCCAACCCAGCGGCCCAACTCCAGTCCCACGGCAGCTCAGGCCAGGAGACCTTGAAGTCCTCTGTGCCAGGCCAGGAGACCTTGAAGTCCTCTGTGCCACCTCTCCTCCCTCTCACCTACACAGACCCTGCCAACTGAATTACAGACCCAGAACCTTCCCCTCTGCCCACCCCCACCCTGTTCCAGCACTGTCATCCCGGGCCTGGGATATTCTGACCGTCCCCCACAGGCCTCCCTGCCTCTGCCCTGGCCCCCTTGTGTTGGTTGTCAGCCCCCTGGCCAGCGTGAACCCCTTGGAGCCTATCAGGCTGTGTCTCTTCTCTGCTAAAAGTCTCCAAGGACTGCTGGTCTCCTTGAGGGTAAAAAGTCCACACCCTGAGAGACATTCAGGCCCCTCCCCTGTGGTATCAGTATCCTCTGACCTTGCCTGCCACCATTTCCTCCACAGCACAGTGGCCCTGGTCGTTCCTCCAACACCCATCTGAGGGCGGGTGGGGACTTCCCTCCCTCCACCTCAGGGCATCTCAGTCTCGGGGTGTGGACATTTGAGGTTAGACAGTACTTTTACTTTCTTTACTTTTTTTTTTGAGTCGGAGTCTCACACCATCGCCCCGTGAGCAGTGGCCCATGAGCAGTGGTATGCTCATGGCCACCCCAGCTGCTGGGCTCCAGCGACCCTTCCGTCTTAGCCTTTCAAGTAGCCAGAACTACAGGGGTGCGCTACCACATCCAGCTAATTTTTTTATTTTTTGTAGAGACACAGTCTTGCCAAGTTGCCTGGGCTGGTCTTGAACCCACGGGCTCAAGCAATCCACTCGCCTCGGCTTCCCAAAGTGCTGGGATTACAGGCTGAGCCACTGAGCCCGGCCTCTTTGTCCTTTGTGTATATTTATTTTATTTTATTTTTGACGCAGGGTCTCATTCTGTCACCTAGGCTAGATCACGGCTCATCCAGCCTCGATCTCATGGGCTCAGGCGATCCTCCCTCCTCAGCATTCCAAGTAGCTGGGACTACAGGCACGCGCCACCACATCTGGCTAATTTTTAATTATTTTTGTAGAGATGAAGCCTTAGTATGTTACCAAGGCTGATCTGGAGCTCCTGGGCTCACGCCATCCTAAATGCTGGGATTACGGGCATGAGTCACCGTGCCGAGACTTCTTTGTCCTTCTTGTTAAAGGCATTAACCCAATGCCTACACATGAGCCTGGTCACCTTCTGTAGGCCGGGGATCCAGGAGAAAGAGACCAGCAAGTTCCTGTCATTTTGGTTGGGGGAGACCAAGAGACCAACACGTAAATAAAGCAAGCCAGGCTCGGTGGCTCAGCCTGTAATCCCGCGCCTTGGGAGGCTGAGGTGAGTGGATTACCTGAGACCGCGGGTTCGAGACCCACCTGGGCAACTTGGCAAGACCTCATCTCTACAATAAATCAAAAAATTAGCCGGGTGTGGTAGCGCGCGCCTGTAGTTCCAGCTACTTGGAAGGCTGAGGCGGAAGGCTCGCCGGAGCCCAGCAGGTCGAGGCTGCGGTGGCCGGGAGTGGCCGCTGCACTCCAGTCTGGGCGACGGAGTGAGACTCCAACTCAAAAAAAAAAAAAAAAAGAAAGAAATTTAATCGGGCCTCCTGTGTTTGTGTTTGGCAAACCAGGCCACCCTGCGGAGGTTCAGATGCGAGGCTGGTGGAGGCCTGGCACATGGCTAGGGTAAGAGGCTCTGAGGCCAGGGCTTGGGGGCAGGCAACTTGGCTGAGAGAGCAGGGGCGAGGTTGGGAAGGCCCAGAGCCCAGGCCATGGCTGCAGCTGCATACTCCTGCCTGGGGTAATCACCTCACTTGCCTTCAGCTCCCCTCTGCTCCCCCAGGAGTTCCCCTCTCCTCTCCTTTGTCTAAGCTGAGGGCTGTGAATACCAAGCAGACAGCCTTTAGGAGACCCGCCTTCACAGGGCTCCTGGGGCCATGCGCTGGTTCTCACTTTACTTAGGAATCATGGTGGCTTCCTGTGGTGACCCAGTGGCCCCGGCGGGCCTCAGTCCTCCCGCAGCCTCATGACAAGCCGATTTTCTACATTCTTTAACCTGAACTCTAGCGACTCGGGCTTCCTGTCAATATTTACTACATTATTTTTGAGCACCTCCTATGTGCCAGGGTGATTCAGAATTGAACAAGGCCGGGCTCGGTGGCTCAGTCTGTAATTCCGTGCCTTTGGGAGGCTGAGATGAGTGGATTGCCTGAACCCGTGGGTTCGAGACCTGCCTGGGCAATTTGGCGAGACCTCATCTCCACAATAAATCAAAAAATCAGCCGGGCGTGGTAGCGTGCGCCTGTAGTTTCAGCTACTCAGAAGGTTGAGGCAGAAGGATCACCAGAACCCAGCAGGGCGAGGCTGTGGTGGCAGGGAGCGTGCCAGTGCCTCCAGCCTGGGCGACAGAGTGAGACTCCAACTCAAAAAAACCAGAATTGAACAAGGCAGACAGAATATAAGAAATCAACCATACACGTATATACCCAGTTGCTATTATTTATTTGAGTTGGAGTCTCACTCTGTCACCCAGGCTGGAGTGCACTGGCATGCTCATGGCCACTCCAGCGTAGACCTGCTGGGTTCCAGCGATCCTTCCACCTCAACCTTCCAAGTAGCCAGAACTTCAGGTGAGCGCCACCATGCACAGCTAATTTTTTATTTATTGTAGAGATGAGGTCTCACCAAGTTGCCCAGGCTGATCTCGAACCAGCGGGCTCCCAAAGTACTGGGATTACAGGTGGAGCCACTGAACCCAGCCTATACCCAATTATTAAACATAGATTAAGTATTAAATTATGGCTGGGTGAGGTGGCTCACACCTGGAAATTCAGCACTTTGGGAGGCTGAGGTGGGAGGATTCCTTGAGCCTAGGAGTTTGAGACCAGCCTGGGCAACATGGCGAGATCCTGTCCCTACAAAAAATAAAAAATCACCTGGCCATGGTGGTGGTGTGCATGCCAGTGGTCCCAGCTACTCGGGAGGTTGAGGTGGGAGGATGGCTCGAACCCAGGAACTTGAGGCTGTGGTGAGCTGTGACCATGCCACTGCACTCCAGCCTGGGCGACAGAGTGAGACCAGACTCAACAACAACAAAAGATTATGATTGTCTTTACCACCACAAGGGCATCATATAACGGGAGGATAGGCTGGGCTTGGTGGCTCAGCCTGCAATCCCGCACTTTGGGAGGTCAAGGTGAGTGAATTGCCTGAGTCCGCGGGTTCGAGACTCGCCTGGGCAACTTGGCGAGACCTCATCTCTACAATAAATAAAAAAAAAAATTAGCTGGGCATGGTAGCGAGCGCCTGTAGTTCCAGCTACTTGGAAGGCTGAGATGGAAGGATCGCCGGAGGCCAGCAGGTCGAGGCTACAATGGCTGGGAGCGTGCCACTGCACTCCAGTCTGGGCGACAGAGTGAGACTCCAACTCAAAAAACAAAACAAAACAAAAAAACAGGAGGATATGATTTATTGGGAAATGAATCTGAGAAGTTTGCCCTGAAAAAACGAATTTTGTGTTGTTTTCTTTTTTGAGTTGGAGTCTCACTTGGTCGCCTGGGCTGAAGTGCAGTGGCATGCTCACAGCCACCTCAGCATCGACCTGCTGGGCTCCAGCCTTCCAATAGCTGGAACTACAGGCGCACACTACCACGCCTGGCTAATTTTTAAATTTATTTTAGAGATGAGGTCTGGCCAAGATGTCCGGGCTGGTCTCAAACCCGTGGGCTCAGGCAATCCACGCGCCCTGGCCTCCCGAAGTGCTGGGATTACAGGCTTGAGCCACTGGGCCCGGCTGTGTTGGGTTTGGAAGGATGAATAGGAGTTACTGTAGGCCAACAGCAGCAGCAATAGCTAACTGGTGCCAGACACTGTGCTAAGCAAGCTCGTTTACTACATGACCGAATTTAACCCTGACAGTACTCCAAGAGGTGCTGTCATGCCCAGCTTACCGGCCCCGAGAGGTTGAGTCACTGACGCCGGGTGACACAGCCAGTGAATGGCTGAGTCAGGATGTGAACCCAGGCAGCCCGGCTCTGCGTCTTCCAAGCCGGCTGCCGCCCAGAGCCCGCGGCTACGGCCAGAGCGGGAACTCCAGCCGGTTCCCTAAGGCCGGGCAAGAATGTGAGACTCTGGCCTGCGAACAATGGGAACCCTCTGGAGGGTCTGAGAGGTGGGGGCGGGGATGGGGAGGCGACCGGGTCCACACCGACAGGTCACAGGGTGGCTCC
>NW_007256214.1:164074-165604 GCF_000164805.1 Carlito syrichta | reverse complement strand
ACCAGGAGGGAGGTGGAGGCCGCGTGGCGGCAGGAGGCCTAAGCTCCCCGAAGTCACTCCAGGAACCTCGCAAGGCCACGATGCTTAGGGTACCCAGGAGTGAGCCAACTGTCGACGAAAGTCTCTTCCGAGCTTAGGGACCTTCGCATGCGCCGGAGAGGGTCCCCGCCCTCGGCTCCTAGGCTGAGCCTGTGTTTCCAGAGGACGAGGTGGCTGGCCCGAGAACCGAAGACAACGCATGATATTGGAACGCACGGCGTGGGCCAGGCTCAGTGGCTCACGCCTGTAATCCTCGCATTTTGGGAGGCCGGGGAGAGAGGACTGCCTGAGCCCACAAGTTCGAGACCAGCCTGGGCAACTTGCTGAGACCTCGTCTCTACAGTAAATCAAAAAAGTAATCGGGCATGGTGGCACACACCTGTAGTTCCAGCCATTTGGAAGGCTGAGGCAGAAGGATGGCCCAAGGCCAGCAGGTCGAGCCTGCGGTGGCCATGAGTGTGCCACTGCACTCCAGCCTGGGTGACAGAGCGAAACTCTGACTCAAAAAAAAAAAAGCCCAGGTGCAGTGGCTCACGCCTATAATCCCAGTGCTTTGGGAGACTGAGGTGAGAGGATCGGCTGAGGCCAGCAGGTCGAGGCTGTGGTGGCTGTGAGTGTGCCATTGCACTCCAGCCTGGGCAACACAGTGAGACTTCGACTCAAAAAAAAAAAAAAAAAAAAAATTCAGCTCCAAATGGCAACTTTGTATGGTTCAACCTAATAGATTGTGCAAGAAGGTGCAACATCCCAGTTAGGGTCGTGGTTGGAAATCTTATAGAGTATGTCTGGAAAAGATGTCATTCATTGGAAAGCTATTTATTGAGCAACTACTGTGCTCCAGGCACTGCAGAGACCTGGCCACATTGGACAACTGGATACACAACATCCGTGCCTTTGCACACAGATAAAAAGCAAGCAAAGACGTCGGAGGCTTATGTATCCTGCAGGGTCCTAGGAGGGAAATAACAGGGCGATGCCTCAGAAAATCTAACAGCATTGGCATCAGATGGCTGGTCAGGAAAGGCTTCTAGGAAGAGGTGACATTTGCGGTGGGGCCAGAGCCACGAGAAGGAGTCACCATGGGAAGGAACATGTTTCAGGCGAAGGGGACTGTGGGTGCGTGGAACCTGAGGGGATCAACTTGGACAGTCTGGGTAGCGGCCGATGGGAAGGGCAGTGTTGGCAGGGTAGAGGGAGGAGGAGCAGTCACTTGAGAGGAGACCAGGTGGTGGCACCAGCTGGAGAGGGCTCTGCAGGTGTGTTCAGAGCTCTGGGATTTTCCTCTAAAATGGGGCCGCAAGATGGGTGGGATGGCTCACACCTGTAATCCCAGTCCTTTGGGAGGCGAAGTGGGGAGGTTCACTTGAGTCCAGTTCCAGACCAGCCTGGGTGACAGAGTGAAGAGACCCTTCTGACTCAAAAAGAAAAGAAAAGAAAGCCAGGCTCGGTGGCTCAACCTGTAATCCCGCGCCTTTGGGAGGCTGAGGTGAG
>NW_007256214.1:163553-163966 GCF_000164805.1 Carlito syrichta | reverse complement strand
TCGCGTGCGCCTGTAGTTCTAGCTACTTGGAAGGCTGAGGCGGAAGGATCGCCGGAGTCCAGCAGGTCGAGGCTGCGGTGACCAGGAGCAGACGCTGCGCTCCAGTCTGGGCGACAGAGGGAGACTCCAACTCAAAGAAAAAAAAAAAGAAAAGAAAAGAAAATAGGGGTTGCCAGTGTTCTCTGGAACAAGCTAGACGGCAAATATTTTAGGCATTGTGGCCATGGGCGGGGTGGGGGGGTCCCTGTGACATCTGCTTGACAGTCTTGACAATGCAGGGGATGGCCTGGCTGTGTGTCAATAAAACTTTATCAATGGACACTGAATTTTGAATTTATATAATTCATGCATATCACAAAATATTTTTACTTTGGATTTTTTCAACTATTTTTCTTTTTTTTTTTTTTTGAGGC
>NW_007256214.1:162308-163129 GCF_000164805.1 Carlito syrichta | reverse complement strand
GCAACTTGGTGAGACCTCATCTCTACAATAAATCAAAAAATCAGCCGGGAGTGGTAGTGCATGCCTGTAGTTCCAGCTACTTGGAAGGCTGAGGTGGAAGGACCGACGGAGCCCAGCAGGTCGAGGCTGCAGTGGCCGTGAGCTTGCCATGGCACTCCAGCCTGGGTGACAGAGTGAGATTCTGACTCAAAAAATAAAAAAAGATGGTTCAGTCTGCTGTGCCATGGCCCCTGCTCCCTGTTCCATAATTTCTCATCCCCTCAGAGGGAGCCCTGTATTTCCTCCCTCCCCTCTTAAGTCCTTGTTAACCACCATCTACCTTGTGTCTCTGTGGATTTGCCTGTTGTGTGTATGACACAGATGGGACCCTGCGGATGCAGCTTCTTCTGTTTGGCTTCTCTGAGTGAGCAGAATGTCTGTGCGGTTCCCCCGAGCTGTATCCCCCGAGCTGTAACAGGAATCCGTGCTTCATTCTTTTCTTTTTTCTTTTTTTTTGAGTCAGAGTCTTACTCTGTTGCTCAGGCTGGAGTGCTGTGGCACGCTCATGGCCACAGCAACCTCGACCTGCTGGGCTCTAGTGATCCTTCCACCTCAATCTTCCAAGTAGCTTGAATGACAAGCGCACGTCACGACGCCCGGCTAATTTTTTTAAATTTACTGTAGGGGTGAGGTCTCGCCACGTTGCCCAGGCTGGTCTGGAATCCCTGGGCTCAGGCAGTCCTCTTTCTTCTGCCTCCCAAAGTGCTAAGATTACAGGCATGAGCCACCGGTGCCTGGCCATACATATGTTAATTATCTTTTTTTTTTTTTTTTTTTTTTGA
>NW_007256214.1:159706-162288 GCF_000164805.1 Carlito syrichta | reverse complement strand
CACTCACCTCAGCCTCCCAAGGCGCGGGATTATAGGCTGAGCCACTGAGTCTGGCTGTTAATTATCTTTTCATGGGCCTTTTATTTGGGATAGGTCCAGGGATGATGTGGTCTACATCTGGGGGAAAGTAGGAATTGGAGGAGAAAGAACATTCTGGAATATTTTGAGTCTGAGTAACTGAAGGGTGGTGACCTTGGCTCTGACCTTGTCTCCATGGCGAAGCCCTCTGTACCTTATTCCCTGTCACCTCCCTTGACCTTTTTTTATTCCTCTGAAACTTGGAGCTGCCCAGCTCAGGCCTGCTCAGGGCCTCTGCCCTTCCTGTTCCCTCCACCTGGAAGGCTCTGGGTTTTTCAGCTCCAATACTACAGCCTCTCTGGAACACCTTCTGCTTCTGGCTGGGTGTGCTGGCTCATGCCTGCCATCCCAAGAGGGTGAGGCTGGAGGATCACTTGAGGCCAGGAGTTAAAGGCCAGCCTGGGCAATATAGTGAAACCCTGTCTCTATATAAAAAAGACCAACAGTAGGTCCTTCCCTCCCGCCCCTTCCCCCTCCCCACGTCCCTCATCCCTGCTTTGTTTTTCTTCACAGCAATCAGTCTCAATTTGACATTTTGCGTTACTCCTGTATTGGTTTAATTGCCTGTTGTCTCTTCTGCTCAGCTGTCAGCTCCCAGAACGCAGGAGCAAAGGTGACAAGTTTGTCGTTAGGGGGACAGGGGATGCTATGGCCATATCTGTGCTCCGTCTGGATCAACAGCAAGAAGAAAATGCCTGCCCAGGGGTTAGATACATAGATCTGGGGTTGGGGAGAGCTTGAACCTGGGTTGTTAGATTTGGAATCGGCTGTGGCAGTGGATGAAATTATTGCATGAAAAGGTTTTGTTTTTTTGAGTCAGGGGTGTCACTCTGTCGCTCAGGCTAGAGAGCAGTGGCACGAACATAGCTCATCGCGGCCTCGACCTCCTGGGTTTAGAAGAGCCTCCTGCCTCAGCCTCCTGAGTAGGTGGGACTACAGGTATGCACCACCATGCCTGGCTGATTTTTGTGTTTTTTTTTTGTTTTTTGCAGCGACGAGGTCTCCCTCTGTTTTCCAGGCTGGTCTCCAACTCCTGGGCTCAAACAGTGGCCTGCTGGCCTCCTGGGAAATAATCTTTTTTTGTTTGTTTGTTTAAGAGTGAGCAGAGCCGGGTTCGGTGGCTCAGCCTGTAATCCCGCGCCTTTGGGAGGCTGAGGTGAGTGGATTGCCTGAGCCCGCAGGTTCGAGACCCGCCTGGGCAGCGAGACCTCATCTCTACAATAAATCAAAAAATCAGCCGGGCGTGGTAGCGCATGCCTGTAATTCCGGCTATTCGGAAGGCTGAAGCGGAAGGATCACCGGAGCCCAGCAGCTCGAGGCTGCGGTGGCCGGGAGCGGCCACTGCACTCCAGTCTGGGCGACTGAGTGAGACTCCAACTCAAAAAAAAAAAAAACAGAGTGAGCAGAATGGGAAATGTCAACAGTAACTCTGCAGGGTAGCACAAGTCTTGGGAGGGAGGATTCATTCAGGGCTTCCAGGCAGGTGTTATTATTGCTCCCGTTGTGCAGATGAGAAAATCAAGGCACAGAGAATTACTGTCTTGAACAAGGCTGCACAGCTGGTGCGTGGGGCTTCTGGGATTCACACCCAGACAGTCTGGCACCAGCATCCACATCATCAACCACTGCAGAGCTCTGCTTCTTGATGTGGGGAAGAGAGGAAAGAGCTTAAGGGAGCTTCAGCATTACCGAGCCAAGGGCTTAGGTGGGAGCGCCTCTGATAGGGCGAGCGTTGGGGTTGATGGCGACTCGGTGTGGGCAATCCTTCCTGAAGCAGGAAGGAAGATGCAGACAGGCTGAGGCTTGGGCATGAGGCTTGAGACCTGGCTTGCTGGTGGGTTTGTTTTCCCTCCTTGCTGGTGGGGGCGGGGGTGGAGCCAAGTGGAAGCTCCAGTGCAAAGGCCACAGGAGGGAGGGAGGGAACAAGCTGGCAGGTGAGAACACGCAGAGATCAGAGTGGCTGGAGCAGAAGGAGCAGGGGAGGGTGGCTGAGCTGGAGTCAGCGATCAGAAAGGCATGAGCCAGCAGGGCCGGTGGGCTGCTTTTAGGACTTGGGCTTTTTACTTGGGGTGAGATGGGGGAGTCCTGGATGGGGTCCGAGCAGAGGAGAAACAAGATCTCACTTGTGTGAGTCCTGAGCAGTCGATGGCTGGGTGCAGTGGCTCATGGCTTTAATCCAACACTTTGGAAGGCTGAAGCAGGAGGATGACTTGAGGCCAGCAGTTTGAGACCAGCCGGGTGACACAGCAAGGCCTCATGTCTACAAAAAAATTAACCCTGGCTTGATGGCGTGCGACTGTTGTCCCGGAGAGGCTGGGGGCCTGTAGCGGGTTAACTGAGCCCGGGAGTTTGAGGTTGCAGTGAGGTGTGATCTAGCTACTGCACAGCAGCCTGGGCAACATAGTGAGACCCTGCCTCTGAGAAGTAAAAATATGTGAAAGGATCACTGACAGCCCATGTGGTGGTGGTGGGGGTGTGTGTGTGTGTGTGTGTGTGTGTGTGTG
>NW_007256214.1:154293-159686 GCF_000164805.1 Carlito syrichta | reverse complement strand
CAGGTCAGGACTTCTGCAACCATCCAGGTGGGAGAATGATTTGCTGAACTCTCCTACATGTTGGGCTCAAAGTATTAGACTTTGAGGCTGTAAAAGTTAATAATTTGAACAAGGTCCTTGCTTGGTTGAAGCTCTCAGTCCAGTAAGATTGCCCAGCCTTGGCACTGCTGGTGTTTGAGGCTGGCTCGTTCTCTGCCATGGGGCTGTGCTGTGCATTGTGGGACGTGCAGCAGCATTCCTGGCCTCTCTCCACTGAATGCCAGCAGCATTCCCTTCTCTCCCTTTGGGGGGTGACAACCCCAAATGTCTCCAGATATTCCTAAGTGTCCTCTTGGGGGGCAGAACCTCCCCCACTGGGAACCGCTAGTCTCTTGGGAGAGAGGACCAGACAGAGCACTTGAGTGTGTTGGCTCCATCCATAAGCATCACTACTGAAAAGAAGCAGGAGATGGTCCCTACTTCTCTTCTCGATTTCATGTGGCTCTGGTGTCCCTCACGTCTTCTGTCCCACCCACCCTGTGGCAGGCTGTCTGATGGCACATGGCCACCAACCCTTGCCCCACCCACCAGCCCTTTTTGTTTTCCCTCCTGCCCTTTGCCTAATCCTGCCAGTCCCTTCTAGAAAAGGGTAAAGAAAGAAAAAAACCCCCCAAAAAACCCTATGCCCCTCTCTGAGCAGACGTCTTCTCTGAGGGCCAGAAGGCCAGTCTGCCTCTTTGTAGCTGTAACATGACACATCAGCTTCGAGCTCCTAAGGGGAGCCCTGCTGTCACTGTGCCTGACGCTGGCCTCTGTTCTAACTGGCCCCCAAAGGAGCAAAACCGAACAAGACAGTTAAGACACTTTCCTGCCTCGATCGTGCCCATTTCACGTAAGGGAGAGAGAGGTCTGGGGCTTGCTGGGGCAGATAACTTAGGGGTGCTTCTTCCCACAGTCAGCCGGCAGCCTATCTCGCCCTGCAGCTTGCTGGCGGCTGCTTCTGCTGCTGCCTGGCGGGAAGCCAGTGGGACCAAGCCTGGTCGGCTAGGAAGGGGCCTGGGGAAGGGGACTGGGGCTGGCCCTGCCTCTCCTTTGAGACCAGCGTTGTCACCGCGACACTCTCGCTGCCTTCCTTCAGCCTGATTCTGTCCCCCGGCTCTCTCTCTCCCCTGAGAACATTAAGAGACACGTTTTAATCTGTTTTTATTAGCTCATTGCTTATTAATATCACCAAGGAACCTGCATGTTTAGGCCTGTGCCAGCTCTTCCATCCAGAGGTGCAACGATGGATTCATTTTCTTCCCTTTCATTGGAGCCCGGGTTTCCCAACCTTGGACATTTTGGATCAGATGATTCCTTGTTGTGGGGAGCTGTCCTGTCCCTGGTCTTCAGCCACCAGATGCCAGGAGTACCACCCCCCCTGGGTATAGCAACCCCAAAGTCTCTAGGCAGTGCCAAGTGCCTCTGGGGGGCATGACCACCCCTGATTGAGAACCAGTGGTCTTGAGGACTAGGAAAGTCTAATTTTAGAGATGGCAAAGTATTCCCTGGACATCGTGCTGGGCTTTGTAGGAAGAGGGGCACTTTCTCTGGGTCTCATTCTGTAAGGAGGGAGTCTGGGCCCAATCCAGCTCTGTCACTCAGCACTTCAAAACCATCTCAAAATGGTTGCCCTCCTTAAAAAAAAAAAAAAAAAAAAAAGCACGGGCAAGGAGTTGCTGTTGATTGCAGATTTTAGCCTCAGTGTTTCTGCTGTGCTTGGTTTGACTTTGCTTTTGTTTCCTTCTTTAGAGCAGGAGAAGGCACAGGGTTTAGGGATATGACATCATAACTGGGTTGGAAAAGTCTGATCTCTGGCACTCACCAGCTGTGTGACCTTGGGCAGCTCGTTTCACCTCTCTGGGCCCAGTTCCAGGTTTTTTTTTTTTTTCCCTTTGAGTGAAAGCCTTACTCTGTTGCCTAGACTGGAGTGCTGTGGCACCGTTGTGGCTCACGGAAGCCTTGACCTGTGCTCAGCCTCCCAAGTAGTTGGGACTACAGACACCCACCATCACCACACCTGGCTAATTTTGTGATTTATTGTAGAGACGAGGTCTCACCAAATTGACCAGGCTGATCTCAAACTCCTGGGCTCAAGCAATCCTCCTGCCTCAGCCTCCCGAAGTGCTGGGATTACAGGCGCGAGCCACCGTGCCTGGCCCCAGTTCTAAGAGTCTCACAATGCTCCCGGCCCCATGGAATCGGTCTATGCAAAGCACAGACTTAGTAGCTGCAGTGGAGCTTTAAGAGGAGCCGGCAAATGGGTCTCCAGGTGGAGGCCTTCTTTATTCCCAGCTTATCAGCAGCATTCCATCAAGCCGGGACTGGCCCTTAGCAGGCCTGCCCCAGGCCTCCTGTTCAATCTGTGTTCCTCCCAGGATTCCATCTGCCACCATCCTTTCGTCTCTGTCCCCGGCCCAAATTGCCGTTTCCAGATAACCTCAGACCTGTCCGAATGCCAACAGCATTCCTCAAACAGAGCCGAGCTGCCAGAATAAGCCAGCAGCTTCCTGCTCTTTGCCCCAGAAAACATTTCAAGTGATCAAGTGATCAGAGCAAGGGCGGGCAGGAGGGGGTGGCTGCCGCAGCTGCTTATGCAACGAGCTCTAATCCCAGGTCAAAATCCACCACGCGCACCCGCGGCAGATTTCATTTCCTCGTCGGGGCGTGGAGTTAGATGCGCCACCAACCCCACAGTCCTGCTTGCTCCCCCGAAAGCAGCACCCACGGAGACAAACAGTATTCCACAGGGGATGAGGGGGAGGCCGCTGCCCACACAGCCCAGGGGAGAATGGGGGCTGATCTGCTGGCCCCACCTCCTGTCCCCCCCAGCTGGTCTCCCCATACAAGGTCTACAACCCCAGGAAGAGCAGGCCCCTCCCTTCGGGTGAGGCCCTGGCCTGTTGTCCTGAGGGCCTGTTGTCTGAGTGCTGCACCTTTGTCAGGTCCGGTGACTGTGGAGTCCTCCCTCCCTGCATACTGGCCTTGGCAGCCTCAAACAAAGACGACATCGTGTCCCTTCTCCTAATGCCGAGGTCCTGCCAGCATGTCTGGGCTCCTGGCTAGTTCCTGATAGAAGATTCTCAGCCGGGAAGAACTCGTGTACACACAGTGGGCATCCGTTGGCCATGTGGGCGGGGGGACAGGGAGCACAAGCCATCAGCGCTCTTCCTTTGTGGGAATGGTGTGGGATGAGAAAGTCCACAGTCCTAATTTCAGGAGGAGAGGGGAGACTTTATTGCTCTGTCGCTTTGCCTCCTGGCATATGGCTGAGTCAACTCTGGGAGCTTTCTCGGCCTCCAAAGAATGGTGTTTATTTAGCTTCTGTTATTCTAGCTTGCTGCTTTAAAAAAAAAATCTTGTTAATTAAGCACCTTGTCATTTAAAGAGAAGAAGAAGGAAAGCAAGCAAGCTTGGACATTTGAAGATCCTTTTCCATATCCAGGCACAGACCAACAAACAAAGGCAGCTTCAGGGAGGGAACCGGCAGAGACCTCCTAGTACTACTGAAAGTGGTAGCATCATAAGCAGCTCTGAACAACTAGTTAATATTTTACTGGGGAGCAGTGCCAGAGATGGGGGCTGGGGGGCTGTCAAGTGGAGGGCTGTGTGTGAAACAGGGCTCCATCTGCCTCAGGGGACAAGAAGAAGCCCTTCTCTGTAGAAATAAATGGGAGCACGAATCCCTAGGAAGCCCATGGGGTCTGCCCACCGGGGAGGGCCCAGCTCCACAGGCATGGGCATACAGGCGTGATTGTGGCAGGAAGGGCTGACCTAGGAGGTAGGCCTGACTCATAACGGGGGCTCTTGTTTCCCGGCCGAGCGTGCCATCTCTCCCTCTCCCTCTGGATTGAAATGGCTTCTCAGCCCGAGAGGCACTGCCTGTGCCCTGGATTCAGAAGGTACACGCCTCCTTGGGAAGCAAAGGCGAGAGACAGCAGCTCACTCTCTCTCTTTCTGCATCTGCCGGGAGAGCTTGCAGCTGGTATTTTTCCACAGGCCTTTTCTGCACTCTCAGGGCCTAGTTTTTCCCAGCCAGGCCCCGAGTCCGAGAGAGGGTTAACAGGCAGGAAGCTGAAGGCATCGCAGACTAATACGGAAGTCAGATTTGTGTTTAACTGACAGGTTTAGCAGGCCTCAGCGGTGGGGGAGGGGAAGGGAAGTTTGTAGATCCAGGCATGTGGCCTGCTAGGAGCGCATTTGGCTTTTCTTAGGGTAAGGACCCAGAAGGACCCCCCCTTGGCATCGTGGCAGGGAGGCAGGAATCCATTTGGGTTTTCCTTTGAGGACTGGCCGAGGGGCCCAGAGGTTGGTGGCTCTCTGGCCTGCCTTTCCTGGAGGCATCCGGACAATGACTATGCAAACTTGACCACTCTGCTCCCCTCCTCCCCTCAGCAGCCCGAATCCTCTTTCCTCCGAGAAGCCTTGGCTGCTGCTTGCTGGTTTCTGGGGGCTCCCCGGTGCTGCCTGTCTCCCTCAGCTCCGTAGAGGCCTACCTCAAGCCTCTTCTGCTCGCCTCCTTGGCTGCCTCCCTGGGGCTCCCCACTCCTCAGCCTCCCGCTCCCCCTGGAGAACCACTCTGCTGGATTGTTCTAGAAAAGGGCCGGCCCTCCTCTTTGGAGAGGGCCGTTGCTGCGGGGGCAGGTGAGGGTAAGCCCTTCGAGCCCACCCCAAGAACTGCCTTCCCAGGGGCACCCGGGCCTCGGGCCGTGCTGGAGCAGGTCAGGCTGGCTGCACTGGTTCGCCCGTGCCGGGAAATCTAGCCAGGGTGTGGGAGAAGTGCGTGCGGGGGCCCCTTTCCCAAGTTTTTCTTGCTGCGAAAGGCCTAGCTTAGCCTGGCTTTTTCTATGCACAGGATGGCTCTTGCTCACCCGAGCCTCACAAAGATAATCGCTCAGGAAGTGTTTCAGCCAATCCGGGGCGGCTTTACACTCCGCTTTGCCGGGGCAGCCAATCGGGGATGAGCTCTTATTAGGCGGCCAGATCATCAGCCGAAGTGCCAAACCCTTTTTCTGTGAGAACTAGGAGCCTGTCCTCCATGTTTTATAAGTATTGACATTACACAGTGTTAACAATGCATCCACAGAGGTAAGCTCGACTTTTTAACCATCTTTTCTCCCCCTCCCTCTGAGACATCCGAATTGTGGGCGAGCAGTGTGATTTCTCTGTGCCTGGCCGTGCCACACTCACCCCCAGAGCACTTATGGTAACTTGGAACTGTTTAGAGAGAATTTTTTTTTTTGCTTTCTTGGGTCACATGGCTCAGTAGCCATTAGCCATAGCTTGATTTTTGCAAGCTGGCAAGGGCCTGGCACACCTTTTCTTCCACCAGGGCATGGTGTTTCTGGAACAGTTTGAAGCTAGATCCTGGTATG
>NW_007256214.1:134730-154127 GCF_000164805.1 Carlito syrichta | reverse complement strand
TCCCTCCCCACCCCCTGCACTATTGTCTTCTCTTGTGCCACATGCCTGCTGGGGGAAGGAAATGGAAGGTAAGCAGGCAGGCTCCTCTCTCCCAAGGAGGGCTCATGGCAGACAGCAGAGCAGACATATCTGCCTCTCCAAGGAGGTTCTGGGAAAGCTGGAGAAGTTCTGACAAGAGAGGAGTGTGTGTTTGCAGAAGAACCCAGCCCTCAGCAGAGCAGTGCTAAGGAGAGCTCCCAACTCCTGGGGCCTAGGTGGGTGGTGGTGTGTGGACAAGGTCTTTTCTCATCCTACAGAGCTGTTTCACTTGAAACGACATTGTTCAGCCTGTTTTCTGACTTAGGTTGATACAGAGTGTTCTTCTGCAAGCCAGCCTACAGCCAGCAACTGTTTCTGAAAGTGTTTTCTAGGCTTTGGAGGAAGTTTTTGGAGTAGGGATGGGGATTGGGGGGTGGGGGGAAGATCTTGGACAACATCCTGCAAAAAAAAAAAATCTTAGAACTCTTTGACTCGCTTAGCTTTCTACTCTTGCATGATTTTCAATGAACTAATGCTATCTTTTATCCTTCTTTTCATCTTTCTGTCCATTTAAAAAAAATACTGTATCCTCTGTTCTGTGTGATACAGTGTAGAGGAAATAAAATCATGTCTGTGGTTCATGACAGCATTCCATATTCAGTTGTTGGGTTGTGTTGTTGTTGTTGTGTGTTTTTAATACCATGTAACTGTTTAAAAAAATTTCCTTTTTGATCAAGTCCCAAATCTGCCAGCCTGTTCTCTCTTCCTAACTGTGGAAAAATGAGACGGTTGTTTGAACATTTGTTGGGTAAGTAAAGCAATCCATTTCCTCTGTGACCATGTATGAAGAGTTTTGCGAACATTTGGGGTCTGTTTGTAAGAGGGAGTCTTGGTTCCAGCAGTTGGGGGCTTTGTTAGCCTGAACAAAATAAGGGCTTTTTAAAGAGTGTCTTGATTTTAGGGACTGTTTGAATCCACTGTTTTTCCTGATAACCTGCAGCTAGGATTGAAGATTACACTTCCTGTTTGCCCTTAGCCAGGGGTGAAATGTTCAGTTCATTTGTGACTTTTCTCTAGACCTTTAATGGGGTTTGTTTGGATATTAGAACTGTGGGTAGGTGATGTGTTTGTGAAATGTAATGAAACTGCTTGTTCTTAGAGAGACAGAGTCTAAGAACCTTGGCGGGGCAGGAGCTGGTGGTGGTGGTGGTGGTGGTGGGGTGTGTGAGTGTGTGTGGGGGGGTTGGTGTCAGTACTTATGTTTTAGGATGTGTATACATGGTGCAAAATGTCATTTACCATCAAACTGGGTTTGATTCAGGACTCCCTGACCAACAGATTTGGCCTTTTTCCAAGCCTGACCCACACATCTGTATGCTCGGGAGTCTTATGTATGATTTCTCACTTTTCATATTTCTCCTGATGTCCTAAGGCTGCAGCTGGAATTTAAAAGTGGAAAAAGTAGTCTCCCGTTTAACATTACCCTCAGAATTTCTCTAGAAGTTCACTACAAAAGTGTCCAGCTTGGAGACCAACCTGGCATGACTGTGAATACTGGAAATACATTCGACTGCTGAGTTATGCCAGCTTTATGGAGTCAGTAATCTTTTTTTCTTGTAAATGAGTGTCCAGCACCTCACCTTTTGTCGCCCGTTGGAAAAAGGCTCATTTAATCAGGAGAAATGTACCTGGTTCTAAGTTGAGCAAAGTCTGTGTAAGACCAGGCCAGCTTCTCAGAGGAAAAGCGCAGACAGTTAATGATGTTACAGTCTTAAAACTGAACAGGCCACTGCCCCACACAAGTAAGTTCAGACACTCAGCTCTTTTCTTTGTTCTTATCTCCTTGCTGTGGATGGAAATTACATATTGAGGTTCTTGTGGCCTCCCTAGCAGTATCTAATCACAAGACTCCTTTTTGCTGCCCTCAACGTCTGTCTGCATAATACTGTGCTTGTTGGGCTGGAAGGGAACTTCAGGGCGAGGCATTTGTCCTCTGAAAGCTTGCACGAAAATGGCTCCCACAGGTTTGGAGAGACCAGATCTGCTTTCAAATGTGCAGCCCCGGCGAGTTCCCAGCACTGGACCACACTGGCCACTTTCCCTCTGGTAGCGTGGCTCCCACCAAGCATGGGTCTGTAAAAAGTTAATTGCTTTCAAAGTAGCATTATTTTCCAGTTTCACTAAAGGTGAAAAAAAAACAAAAAACTCCTGCATTGCAGCAGGGCCAGGAAGGGACAGCAGTGCTGGCTCAGAGCAGCCCAATGGGGCTCCCGCACTGTGGCTTTCGAGCCAATAGACTTGAAGGAAAGGTTAAAGATTGACAATTGCGGTGGCCGGGCTGAGAATGGGCCTTCTGGAAATTTCTACCATCTTTGTTCCTTTTAGGAAAAGCAGATCCGCCCTGCAGAAGAGTCTCCTGCATTCCATTCCTAGGGCATTTCCCCCCCTCCCCGTCTTCCTTTTTCTCCTCAAGGTAGAATGGTCTCCCTGCCACGTTTTGTCATTTGCAGAGGGAGGAGCAGAGTGCTGGGCTGTTTGCGTTTTTCCTCTTGCCTCCTCAGTCCCCAAAGAGGATGCACAGCTGCAAGGAACAAACACAGACACACTGGGGCTTTTGATTCCCCTCCTTTTTTTTTTCCCTCTTCCTTCAAGACCCTCCAGGATGGATTCACTTTCTGCTTTGGGAAATTAAGTGGCATTCTCGTGGGGGAGGGGAAGTAACTGCTTTTATTAGCTCCAGAAAATGGTCAGTGTTCAGTCTGTAACTAGGAATTAATTATATATAATCACTCAGTAAACTTTCTACAGAGTTTTTTTCTAATTGCTGAGCATGAACATAGTTAGCCCGTAGGAGCCAAGTCCAGTTACTTTTTATAATTAACAGCTCGAGGATTTGAGTCAGAAAGAAAGAAACAATGGGGCCTCTTGGATTATAAATTAGGGATGAAAACAATAGCTTTTTTCCCTTTCTTTCTTGCAACCTCTTTTCTAAACAAAACATTCCCCCTTTTATTTCCCTGGGAGACTCCATCAGGTCTTAAATAGGAGAGGGGGGATGACACTTTTGAGAAAGCAGGGTGACAGTCACCTAGAAAGCCCCGAAGGCAAAGGTGGGTTTTTAAAAAAAGTCCAACCACTTCAGCCGGGTGATCTCTTTGTTTCTTTTGCCTTTTATTCCCCTTCTCTGTCCTGTGGTAGAGGCAACAGACATTTGTCGCCCTGCCCCTGAGCCCTGGGTCTTGCTTTGCCTCTGGTTGACCCTGAAAAGAAAGATACATTCAAAGGGGCCTTCCCTCTCCCACAGCAGAGGTTTGAAAAGGGAATATGTTTAATATGTTGCTCTTAAAATGAAAAACAAGTAAGGATTGACCTCTGGCTTCAGGTTGCTGAGACTGTGGTCGCCCTCCTCCCCTCCCCTCCCTCCTTGCAGACAAACAAGCAGGCGGCAGCAATGCCAGCTCCCACCGCTGCCAGGCTGCCCCCCCATCCCCTACCTATCGGCCGGCGTGGGGCCAGTTAGGCCGTCCTGGCCCTTGCACAGCCTTGGGCACTGTGCCCGCCTTTCTCCCCTGAAGCTGAAAAGCAGTCACCTTGAAACTGCCCACTCCCAGCACCAGAGGCGTTGGGAGGCCAGTTCTCAGACCTGTACGTTGCATGATCCACTCTGAGGCTGTGAGTTCGGCCTCTGAAAGCAGGTTTTGCAAAACCCATTGTTACTTCTCAGGGCTCCGTTGGGGGTGGGCAGGAATCTAATTTGTGAGTATCCTGTGCATTGGATAAGGGAATGTTTTCCTTGTGTTTTCTCCTCTGCAGACTCAGATTGTCTTTCCTTGGTGAGGGCTGGCTGTTGGGTGGCCGTGTTCAGGCTTACAAACAGCCTTTTTATTTTACCTTGGCCTCGGACTGAGGTGCAGCCCTTGAGCTTGGCTTTTCAGATGCCTGCTGCCTGTCCTTGAAGCACTTTCCTTTTGCCTGGCTCCTGTCTGGTATGGATGCGAGGCTGGTTTCTAATAGCCTGAGAAGGGGGAACAGGCTTCCCACCCCCTCCCCCCAGCCTGCTCCCTGGGAACATATTTGTGTTTGCACAGACACCTGTCTGTCTGCAGTTTGTGCCACGGGGCTGCACGGTTCCTAACCTTCTACCCACCTTCTTCGAGGGCAAGGGGGCCTCATCACAGAGCCTCATGTGGAAGGGCTCAGCATCTGAAAGGGAAGGCTTTTTCTTAGGAACCTGTGACTTCACAAACTCTCCCTGTCACTGCAGATTTTTTTTAAGCTTCTAAACGTGGGGTTGTTGGTGCCCTTTGGTTGAGCTTTTCCTAGTTCTGATATTTAGGAAGGTGGCTTTGAAACTAGCAGGGCTGCTCAGACAGGAGCTACAGCTATTGAAAAACTGCTACCATTTTAGCTTCAATACAGGAATGAGGCAGTGTTGCCAGACGCCATTTTAAGAATCCTGCATAAATAGCTTAGCTACCGATGACTCTGCCTGTTTTAGGTGAGTGCTTATATAAAGCTGATCTGCTAACCATTCCCTCCCCCCCATTTCTTAAAAAATTAATTGCAGATTTAGGGAAGCATGGTTTTTTATTTTGATGTTCACTCTTTTATAATCTAGAAGAGGAAGATGTTAATGCCTGGGGGATTAAATCTTTCTTACAGCCTGGACCATGTTGGTACTTTGAATGAAAGTAAAACCAGGAAAAGTCCTTCCGAATGATGCATGATTCTTGAATTGCTGTGTGATGATCTTCCTCTGTAGAACCAGAGTCTTGTGCATGTCGGTTATATATTCTAGATGGGTTAGGTGTTCTTCTTTGGAAAGTCAAATAGTAGGGACACTTGGGGAAAAGAAATATCTGGGTATTGTGTATCCAGGCATTTTTCTGTCAAAACTAGATGCTTTCTCTCTTTTTTTTCCCCTCTCTCTTTCTTTTGGAAGTGTTGAGAGGGTGAGATTCCTGGGAATTACGGACCAGCCCTGAGTCCTCAGAATTAATAACCAGAAGGCTTAAAGCATCCTAGAGGTGCAGCAGTTCATCTGCAACTTTTAATTGCTCTTTTTTTCAGTGCATGCAGGTTAAGAAGCATAGGCTTTCTTGCTGAGGCTTTGGTTGAGAGATCTTTTATTCTTTTTTGGGCCGGGACTGGGTGGAATGGTCTTGGTTGTGTTTGCAGGTGCTGTTATTTCTTTGAATTGCCTGAAATGTATCAGTTTGTGAAATCCACAGGCAAGTGACTTGGGTAAATGTGAGTGTAAGAGGTGGTGGTGGTGGAGGGGGGGTGGTGGGGGGGTGGGGGGGTGATGGTGGTGGTGGTGGTGGTGATGATGGTGGTGGTGGTGATGATGATGATGATGGAGATGGAGGATACAATGTATATTACTAGTTGAGGTTTATTTTCCTTTGGGGGTGAGAGACTTGTCTGGTTTTTAGCTAATTTTACCCTTTCTTTTAGTGGGCCCCAGTCTCCTCAACAGATCTTTAAAGAAAAAAAAGTAATGTCAGTTTGAAACAAGGGCTTGCTGTCCCATTGTTTTTGGTTTAAATCATCAGGGTTGCTGGAAGCTAGCAGATATGGAAGGGAAGAAGCTGTACATTTTCTAAGACTTTAATGTGTTAATGACAGAAGTTCAAAGTAATTTCTCCAGATGTGGCTGCCTTTTCTTTTTAATAATTGTTATTTGACTGCTTCCCCCCCCAAATGACTGAACAGTTCTCAACCTAATTTGACCAAGATCTGTGAGGCATTCAGACAGGTACAAATCTTTTCTCACTACCACTTTTGATGTAATATTCATGTTTATTATTATTTTTCCCCTACTAACATACTAGTTCTCAACACTGAACCAAAAAAGAAGAAAACAAAAACCGAGATCAGTGGTATAGAAAAAGGAAGTCCCTTTAGATGTGGCTGTTCAAAATGACTAATTTTGCATTCTGGTCTTTGCTTTTGTAAATGTTTTTTTTTTCCTAATGCACAGACACTGCAGTTTCCTTTAGTCAGATACAAGTTGTGTGTGTGTGTGTGTGTGTGTGCGTGTGCTTGCATATACGTGTGGGTGCACGGGTTCCTTTTGAATGGGAGGCTTGCTGATCTGTGAAAAAGATGGTTTTCTTAAATTGTTCCGAAATCCTGGGCTGAAGCTGGTGGTGCTGTTGCTCAAGTTAGGTGATTATGGTACCCACTTGTAATACTTGGAAAGATAAAGCAGCTTAACTTTTTTTCCCTCCTCTCTCCTCTGCTCCAGAATTGATTATCTTAAACTCAGCAGCAAACAGCCACCGCATAACTAGTTTGCATTTTCTTCGCCTTTCAGCAGCATGCCTGCCTGCCTGCCTGCCTGCCTGAAGTATTCAGCCCCTCTAGGCTGTTACAAGCAAAATAATTGTTCTCCTGAATGCAGCCCTCCTCCGTGGTCAATATACCTCTGAATGTTTTCATCACTGCAGAAATCCTTCAAGTGGGTTTTTGGGGCTGGGGGGTGTTTAATTGTTTCCTTGACCACTGTATATTTCTGTCCATTTCGGCTGGATCCCACATTAGTGTTTTCTCTATATCACTCAAAATACGGGATTCGTTTCGAGAAGTTTAGGATTTCACGTAGTTTATGCTAGAGAGGGAAACAGAATTCTCCTTGCTAGAAAGATCAAGGTTGCTGTTGGTCTTTTGAAGTGAACCATCTCCCCATCTCTGAGCGCTGCTTGGGGCTTTTTGTTAAAAGGCTTTGCTAGTCATCCCAAGCAAGAGCCATCAGCAGTATCCAGTTGGACAGCCTGGGCATGTTTCAGGCAACGTGTGTTTCTGAGTCGAGACTATTTTCTTCTTAAGTTGGAATAGAAAGTGTTAGGGCTAAAACCTTCGATAAATCACCGTGGTATTATTGCATATAAGTGATGTGTTTAAATTTAGCAGGCTGCTTTCTCCTGATGAAAACCATTTGTGACAACATATCAGTTGTTTCTTTGGTGACTTGTATCACAGGCTGTCTCTACAGTGACTGTGTAAATGCATTTGCTAACGGGGCTCAGTGTCCGACTGCTAAGTGTGCTGATATTCTGATTTAAACCCACCTTTCTTCTCTCTGCTGGGGACGAGTTAGGTCCAAGACCCCCTGCACCTGCATTCTGAGCTGTCATTTCCTTTCTGTTTCTCTTCCATCCCAAATCCTCTCCTCCCCACCATGACAGAGAGCTCTTGAACAGATCGCTGTCTCACACTGGGCCTCCAGGCCTGGGACTGCCTTTTTAAACTTGTCTTTCGCCACGTCCCAGACCCAGACCACGGAACACAGACAGGACATTCTGTGTTCCCTAGCCTCCTTCCTGTTCTGGCTCTGAGTCTTCCAAATGGAAAATTCCAGCCATGCCCATGGGTGATGCACCCATCTTCCTGTGAAGCCACAGCCTGGTGGAATTGCGTCTAGAGTCATGGCTCCGATTAGGATCCCTTCAGTGCCAGCCTGAGTATTTAGAAAGTTCTTGCACCTCAAACCACTGGCACCTATAAAAAGCAGAAATGTATTTCTTCCTTTGGTTTGGCTTGTGAGTTCCCCATGAGGTGGGGAGCGGAAGATCTGAAATGGCCTGCTGTTCAGCCCATGTTCCAGCAGAGAGGGAGAGAAGGTTCTGGATGACAGACCTTCCCCGCAAAGGGGCCTGCTTCATCTGCTTTTCTCCCTAACCCTCAACTCTCAGCTTGTGTCTTTTAAGTAATCCTTCCTCATTCCACTTTTGTGGCAGGGACTAATTAGCCACAACTTAGAATTAAGCCATGCCTGTAGAGGAGATATTCGGAGGTGGAGGTGTGGGGACCCCAAGCCTGGGAAAATGCTCATTGTTGGAATGTTCTGAGACCAGGTCTAGCCTGGTTATATTTTTCTGCTTTGTGATTTAACTTGTGTCTTTTTTTCATATTCCTGCCTCATCGGGAAATTATAAGATTCAGAGGGAAGTCTGAGACATACTCTTTGCCCTGAAGAATCCAGAGATCAGAACTCTGGGTACCCTGCAAAACACCTCCAACCGGCCTGCCTTTGAACCCGGTGTTAACAATGAGAAACTGTTTATTTGAAGGCTGGGTTCTCATTGGCCTACAGGGATAGATTGTAATTGTGTATCTAAAAAAAAAAAAAAAAAAAAAAGCTTTGCATCCCCCAATAGCATGACAACTGGAATAGCAATTTGACTTTAAAAAAAAAAAAGAACAGTGTTTTAAAAGACTCCTTCAGGCGTGCTGACACTTTGTTGAAACCAGGTGTGGGTCTTTCCCCTGCCCTGGATAAGGATGGGGGAATGTCTTAAAAGGTGGGTTTGTTGCCAGAACTTTTCAGTAGCTGCCCCCAGGAGGCAAGTTCTCAGCCCACCTAAACATGAACATAATTTGCTCTGTTTCAGCTTGGCTGAAGAGGAAATAAAAACAGAACAGGAGGTGGTAGAGGGCATGGACATCTCTACTCGCTCCAAAGGTGAGTACAAACGTCGTCTTCTCTGTTCTGGAGCGA
Organism: Carlito syrichta; assembly: GCF_000164805.1. Taxonomy (NCBI): domain Eukaryota; kingdom Metazoa; phylum Chordata; class Mammalia; order Primates; family Tarsiidae; genus Carlito; species Carlito syrichta. Next base: position 145,606 of record NW_007256214.1, on the reverse strand, counting down.
AGGAGGAAATTGGAATTCCTTGTTGTTGTCCTTGGGCAGTGAAGTGTGGCTTTCTGAACCGGCATTGGGACTTTCGTCAGATTTTGAGATGCGAGACCTTCGATGGAGGAGCCTAATTTATGGAGGAATGGCTTCCTCCTGATTTCCTCTCCCAGGCATGTCTGTGTGGGTGGACCGACTTGCCGGGAATCGTCCTGACTGTAAATTTTACCCGTGTGTCATGATGGAGGGCGGCTGGCTACCTCTCTGTGGGGTGACTTTCAGGAGTTAGAATTTAAAGCATGTTCTGGAAGCCACCAGCGTCTTCAGCTGCTGCTCGGATTCTGATTTTAACCACAGGCCTCTTTGGGATGGAGAAGTGGGACGAGGTGGGCCCACTTCATTGGGAAATGGTGGTCTTGGGTTAGAGATAAAAGAAAATGAGGGCTTTCTGGAAGGCTGGGACCAGTATTTGTGTTTAGTTCAAAATGTGGCAGATGAGGGCAGGCATGGTTTCTTTTTACGTTCAGAAGCCTGTGTAGATGCCTCACTATCTTCTACTTGAGGGTCCTGGTACTATCCATGTGGTGTGGGTGAGAGGTTTTATGAGGCCTCCCCAAAGGAAGCAGTGATTGACTTTTGCCATCGGGTGCTTTTAAAAATGAGCTCCCGGAGTATTTTCCTTATCTTCGGTTGATGAAAAGGCTCATCTCCAAACGTAGTGGTTGTATCAAGGTGTTTTTATTCCTTTGACGAGTCACTGAGTGCCTGCTCCAAGCACCCCGCCCCGTGCTGGGGCTTATGGAGAAGGAGGAAGAGGCTGGAGAGGGGTTTTCTGCAGACCTCACGGGAAGGAGATTGCCGTCTAGTTAGAGAATGTCACAAAAAGTCACTCCCTTGAGGCATCCAAAACAAAATGCGTTTGGAGGATTTTGGCAAGACAGCATGGCATTTTGGGCAAACTGGGGGTCAGGTAGTTGGGGCTGGCATCTTGGCAGTGGCGCTGGCTGCTAATCTCTGGAAGGGTTGGGGGGGCACTTCAGGTGAGAAGGCCAGGTGGCTGTGGGTGGTCTGTGCCAGGGGGCAGTGGGCAGAGGCTTGGACTGGGCTGAGGCCAAGGACCGCTGCCTCTCATCATGGTCCTGGAAGAGGTCAACGGGGACTCAGAGCAAGGAGGGTGCCTTGTCACAGGGTTTTGAGACCATCCATTATGGGGATGAGTGAGCATGTGCCATGTGGCCTCTTCCCAGCTCCCTTGCTGTGGTCACGTTCACAGAGTGGAGAGAAAACCCTGAGAGCAGGACTGGGAGGGGCGGGGCTCATCCCTGTTCTGCCGCTTGCTTCCCTGAGGAGACTTAGACATGATGTCTCTGTTCCTCTGTTTTCATATCTGTGAAATGGAGGGGTTGGATTAGATTGTACCTACGGTTTCTGCTTTCCTTGGGTTTTTCTCACACCAGGAACTTTCTCTTGTTGAACTCCTCTGGTTCCCTTATGAGACAGGGATGGGGGGTGGGGCATGTGCTTCCCACTCTGCAGATGAGGAAACTGAGGCTGCAGATGGTCATGTCTTTTTTTTTTTTTTTTTGAGTTAGAATCTCACTCTGTTGCCCAGGCTGGAGTGCAGTGGCATGCCCATTGCCACCTCAGCCTTGACCTGCTGGATTCAGGCGATCCTTCCACCTCAGCCTTCCAAGTAGCTGAACCAGAGGCGTGCGCCACCACACTCAGCTAATTTTTTTTTTTTTTTGAGTTGGAGTCTCACTCTGTCGCCCAGACTGGAGTGCAGTGGCCGCTCCTGGCCACCACAGCCTCGACCTGCTGGGCTCCGGCTATCCTTCCGCCTCAGCCTTCCGAGTAGCCGGAATTACAGGTATGCGCTACCATGCCTGGCTGATTGTTTGATTTATTGTAGAGATGAGGTCTCGCTGCCCAGGCGGGTCTCGAACCTGTGGGCTCAGGCAATCCACTCACCTCAGCCTCCCAATGGCGCGGGATTACAGGCTGAGCCACCGAGCCCAGCTTCAGCTAATTTTTGATTTATTGTGGAGACGAGGTCTCACCAAGTTGTCCAGGCTGGTTTTGAACCTGTGGGCTCAGGCAATCCTCTCGCCTCCGCCTCCCACAGTGCTGGGATTACAGGCGGAGCCACTGCACTCGGCAGTGGCCATGTCTTATGGGTAGGGAGTGGCAGAGCAGGATGGAACTGAGACTCTGCTTCCAAGGATCCGCTTCCTTTCTGGATATGCCTGGACAGAGCCCCGTGCCTGAGACTTACAAGAGGATCAGAGTCTGGGGTCGTCAGGACTGGATGCCTGCCCTGCACAGGCCCCCATCTGCATGTGGGGACCCTTTTCTCCTGTAACCAGGAACACATACCTTCTCCTCTTCCATGTCCTCTGGGTGCTCCTAGCCCCACACCAGGTGACTCTGGGCTTTCTGAAACACGACCACTCTGGGGTAACCACTGTCCCTTTCATCCATCCTCCTCCTGTCCTCCTCACAACAGCCAGGAAGATGTTAAAAAACATGGAGCTGGGCTGGGGATGGTGGCTCATGCCTGTAATCCAGCACTCTGGGAGGCCGAGGTGAGAAAATGACTTGAGCCCAGGAGTTTGAGATCCAGCAACACAGTGAGACCTTGTCTCCATAAAAGAATTAAAAAATTATCCGGATGTGGTGGCGTGCACCTGTAGTCTCAGCTACTTGGCAGGCTGAGGTGGGAGGATGGCCTGAACCTTGGAGGTCAAGGTTGCAGTGGGCTGTGACCATGCCACTGTGTTCCAGCCTGACTCAAAAGTGGAGCTGATTCTGTCCCAGTGACCTTTCAGCACCTTCAGCTCAGTCAGAAGTCATGTGACCTGCCTGCCTGGCCAGCCCCGTCCGCCTCCACTTACCCCCCTGCCCCTTGGGATGTCCTCTTCACTTTGTGCTGTTTCTCCCTGACCCCCCCAGCCACACGGCCTCCTTTCCCTGCCTGGCCACCTTGGAGTCCCTGTGTGTGGTCTGCCGGGAACTTGCAGGTCTCACTGCCTGTTTCTTTTCCTCATTGCTCAGGCCACCTCAGGTGTTCTCTTCTCAGAGAGGACTAGGTGGCCAACTAGTCTGAAGGAGTCATTTCATCATTTTCTTTTTTTGAGTTGGAGTCTCATTCTGTCACCCAGACTGGAGTGCAGTGGCCGCTCCCGGCCACCGCAGCCTCGACCTGCTGGGCTCCGGCGATCCTTCCGCCTCAGCCTTCCGAGGAGCCGGGGTTACAGGCGCGCGCTACCATGCCCGGCTCATTTTTGATTTATTGTAGACATGAGGTCTCGTCAAGTTGCCCAGGCGGGTCTCGAACCCGCGGGCTCAGGCACTTCACTCACCTCGGCCTCCCAAAGTGCTGGGATTACAGGCTGAGCCACTGAGCCCGGCCCATCATTTTCTATTGTGTGTGTTTTTTGTTTTTTTTTTTTTTGAGTTGGAGTCTTACTCTGTTGCCTAGGCTGGAGTGCAGTGTCGACTTGCTGGACTCCGGTGGTCCTTCCGCCTCATCCTCCAAGTACCTGGAGCTATAGGTGTGTGCTACCATGCCTGGGTAGTTTTTTGATTTGTTGTTGAGATGAGGTCTTGCCAAATTGCTGGGGCTGGTCTCGAACCCGCAGGCTCAGGCAGTCCACTCGCCTTGGCCACCCAAAGTGGTGGGATTACAGGCTGAGCCACTGAGTCTGGCTTATTATGTGTTTTTAAATGAACTTTTTAATTTTAGAGTAGTTAATTTTTTTGTTTACATATTCTTTTTGAGTTGGAGTCTTACTCTGTCACCCAGGCTGGGGTGCAGTGGCACACTCACGGCCACCTTAGCATCGACCCACTGGGCTCAGGTGATCCTTCCACCTCAATCTTCCAAGTAGCTGAAACTACTGGCACATGCTACCACGCCCATCTAATTTTTTATTTTATTGTACAGATGAGGTCTCGCCAAGTTCTCGAACTGTGGGCTCAAGCAATCCTCTCACCTTGGCCTCCCAAAGTGCTGAGATAACCCTTGAGCCACTGTGCCTGGCCTGTTTACATTTTTATAGTACAGGGGTCTGACCTGTTTACATTTTTATAATACAGGGGTCTTGCTGTGTTGCCCAGTCTGCTCTTGAATGCCCGGCCTCAGGCGATCCTCCCACCTCAGCATCCCGCAGTGCTGGGATTACCAGCACCTGGAGAGCTACTACACCCGGCCTAATCTTAGAGTAGTTTTACAATCCAGAAAGGTTTGACTGGGAGTTCCTATGGTAGCCCCTGGCTGCACACACATGGTTCCCCCATTGTTTTTTTGTTTTGCTTTGTTTTTTTTGTTTTTTTTTTTGAATTGGAGTCTCACTCTGTCACCCAGACTGGAGTGCAATGGCCGCTCCCAGCCACCACAGCCTCGACCTGCTGGGCTCGGGTGATCCTTCCACCTCAGCCTTCCAAGTAGCTGGAATTACAGGCATGCGCTACCACACCCGGCTGATTTTTTGATTTATTGTAGAGATGAGGTCTTGCTGCCCAGGCGGGTCTCGAACCCGCAGGCTCAGGCAATCCATTCACCTCAGCCTCCCAAAGGCGTGGGATTACAGGCTGAGCCACCGAGCCTGGCTTGCTTTGTTTTTTGAGTCGGAGTCTCACTGTGTCGCCCAGGCTGGAGTGCAGTGGCACGCTCATGGCCACCACAGCCTAGACCTGCTGGGCTCCGGCTGTCCTTCCGCCTCAGCCTTCCAAATAGTTGGAACTACAGGCACATGCCACCACGCCCGGCTAATTTTGTTTTGCAGAGATCAGGTCTTGCCAAGTTGTCCAGGCTGATCTCGAATCTCTGAGCTCAGGCAGTCCTCCTGCCTCTGTGTCCCAAAGTGCCGGGATTACAGGCATGAGCCACTGTGCCTGGCTCCTTATTTTTTGATGAGCTTGACAGTTCGGAGGGGTACTCGTCAGGCACTCGGCAGAACTCCTGGGCTCAAGCAGTTCTTCCTCTGTGGCCTTCCAAAGTGCTGGGATGACGATGTGAGCCACCATGCCTGGCCTATTTTTTTTTTTTTTTTTTTTTGAGTTGGAGTCTCACTCTGTCACCCAGACTGGAGTGCAGTGGCCGCTCCTGGCCACCGCAGCCTCACCTGCTGGGTGCTGGCGATCCTTCTGCCTCAGCTTTCCAAGTAGCTGGAACTACAGGCGCGTGCTACCACGCCCGGCTGATTTTTGATTTATTGTAGAGATGAGGTCTCGCCAAATTGCCCAGGTGGGTCTCAAACCAGTGGGCTCAGGCAACCCAGCCTATTTATTTATCTTGTTACTTAAATGGTTCCAGCCTTGGCAGGTTGGGGCACTTTCTGCTGGTTCTTATGTCTCCCTGAGAGACCCATTGCTGTAGAGTTTTTATTTATTAAGCGCTTTCTTATTTTCTGCCACGGTAAGATGCTCCAGGCTCATCTCATATGTGTCCTGCCTCAGTTCTAGAATTAACCATTTCTGCAAGGACCCTAGTTTCTTTTATTGGAGAGTGGTGTTAGAAGCCAAGATCTGTGCTCTAGGTGTGCTCATTGCTATTGGGGCGTCTTTGCGTCCAGGTTTTCACAGTTGACAGAGCAAGGAAACATAAAACGTATAGACCAGTGTCTATCCACATATCTGCAAATATCTCTGCATGTATCTGTTTGTGTCTATTAAACATGAGTTCATCCACCATCTCCAACTCTTCCCCGTGACTGTGTGTGTCATTCTGGCCTTCTCCCTTGTTCATTTGGAACCTCCTACTCTAACGGGGAGGCGGCTGGCTCCCGCTGTCATTTGCTAAGTGTTTTCTGGTACATTTTAAACCTGGTCTTCAGTGTGCAACTTGATGAACTTTAACACAGGCATGTACTCATGGGGCCATGACCTGGATCTAGATAATTGACCATTTCCAGCATCCAGAGGGTTCTTTGATCACTCTGATTTTGTTCATAGCCCTGTCCTGACCTTATACTTTTTATTTGTTTGTTGTTCTCCTGGAATGCAGCTCCTCCCCCTCCTCCTCTTTTAATATAGATGGGTCTTCCTATGTTGCCCAGGCTGAAGTGGAGTGTCTATTCATGGGTGTGATCATAACACACTACATTCCAGACTCCTGGGTTCAAGCATTCCTCCTGCCTCAACCTCCAGAGTAGCTGGAACTATGGGTGTGCCCAGCTGGCAGGCTCCGACTGGCGGTCCTAGGTCATCATGCCCATCCTTTCCTTCTATTCGAGAGGCAAGGTGGCAGAGAGGTTTAAAATACCGGGTTTTGACTCATGCCTGTCATCCCAGCACTTTGGGAGACCAAGGAGGGAGGATTGCTTGAGACCAGACTGGGCAACATATGACACCTCGTCTTTATAAACAAACAGGCTGGGCTCGGTGGCTCAGCCTATAATTCCAACACTTTGGGAGGCTGAGGTGAGTGGATTGCCTGAGCCCGTGGGTTCGAGACCAGCCTGGGCAACTTGGTGAGACCTTATCTCTACAATAAAAAAAAAAAAATTAGCTGGGAATGGTAGCATGCGCCTATAGTTCTGGCTACTTGGAAGGCTGAGGTGGAAGGATTGCAAGAGCCCAGCAGGTGGATGCTGGGGTGACCATGAGTATGCCTCTGCTCTCCAACCTGGGTGACAGAGTGAGACTCCAACTCATAAACAAACACACACACACACACCCTGGTTTTTAGATCCAGACGCCTTGATTCTGGCTTGCCCCCTGTCTAGCTGAGTTATTCTTTGCGGCTGAGCTCCCCCTTGTAAATGGGGATGATAAAGATAGAAAGTTATGTTTAATATGAAATTTGCTCACACATACAGACTGCTCAGAACAGAGCCTAGGACATGGTGAGTGCTCAGACATTAACTGTGATTGGAATCAGTTTGGAGAGAGCCCGAGATCTTTTACGAATAGGCTGTCAGGTGGTGTGAACTGCTCTGAGGAATTCTCTCTTTGTCATGGACAGCAGCGTTGGTGGGTCCAGCCGTCCAACCTCAGCCCTTCCCTGTGTTCTGGTGTTTCACTCAATTATGGCATCTAGGTAGTTGATGAAACCGTGCCCGGACAGAGCCTCTGCTCAGCAGGGCACAGTGAAGAGTCGAGCTGGATTGCCTGTCTGGCAGGCTCGGGATCACATTGGACCCAGAACTTGATGCTTTATACGGCACCCCAGCTTCCTGTCCCACTGGTCTCCGCATTAGAAGTGTCTGCTCTATGGCTGTTTGGATTGGCTTTCTCAGGTGCTTGGGAGCCCTTGCTTCACTGAGGAGTCAGTGAGGAGAAGGGGTCACCTGGCTTCGAGGGAGACCTTCCTCTTTTCCCAAGGACTCCCTTGGGCAGCTGTCCTTGTGTCGATCTGACCTCCTGTCTTCCAGAGAGAGTGACCTTGGTGGCTGCTTCTGTTTCAAGGGCACCTTCCCGCAGGAGCCACTCAAGTTAATATGCAAATGCCAAGAATTAAGATCCAGGGTTGCTAAGGTTTCCAGAGCTAATTCTGCGTGGCCAAGATGTCATGGTTTAAAGGCTGACTGGGTTGGAGACTTAGCCCTCATGCTGGCCTGATGATCTTAGCATCCACGGTGGAGTGATCCAGGCTCAGTGAACACATGTTTATTCCTCTAGCCCTCATGTCCTGTGGCTTGGGAAATTCAGTGCTCCAGTCCCTGCATGGCATCATGGTCAGGGTTCTTTGGTTCTGAGCAGGAAGGGGATGGGCTGAGGACAGTCCCTTGGCTGGCGGTGTTGGTGGGAAGGCTGGGGGTCTGGGCTGCTCTGGAGCCCATGGTGCCCCCAGGAACAGTAGGGCAGAGTCTGTATGATGTCTCTGCCCCTTGGCCAGAGGGGCTGGTGTCTGGACACCTGGACCCACCAGTGCCGCCCTGCTGGGAAAGAGGTAATTTCTCAAAAGGAGAGCTGTGGCCCTGCAGGAATCTCGGGAACCTGGCAACTTGATTCTTTACTTGCAGGTAGAAAACAGGCCCCGAGCTGTTCTATACCTGCAACACTTTGAAACTCTGACCATAATTGGCGTAGGATTCTTTAATCCCACGCCTACCTTTAGTCCATACAACCTTCTGGGTTTCCTAACTGAATTCCATTCGTACACTCCTCTCCCCTGACACGTACTCACTTATTTAACTGAGTGATTCTCAAGTCAGTCATTGCCATCATGCCAGGCTTGGCATTTACTGGAGCATTTTAGTTCTCGGAAGACAGAGCTTTCGAGCTTTCTAGATGTCAGGTTGACATTTCTGTCCAAGGGTAATGATCCCCCAAAGATGCTCAAACATAAATTGGAAGTGCCATCCACATGCCAGGTGTGTTTGTGTTGCTGAAATTTTGTGAGTGCTTACTGGGTGCTAGGTATTATATGCAAATCACTTCACTTGATTCTCAAATAATGCCGTGATGTAGGTGTGGTTTTTGTTTTTTTTTGAGTTGGAGTCTCACTCGGTCACCCAGACTAGAGTGCAGTGGCCGCTCCCAGCCACCGCAGCCTCGCCTGCTGGGCCCCGGCAATCCTTCCGCCTTAGCCTTCCCAGTAGCCGGAATTACAGGCATGCGCTACCACGCCCGGCTGATTTTTTTATTTTATTGTAGAGATAAGGTCTCGCTGCCCAGGCGGGTCTCGAACCCGCGGGCTCAGGCAATCCACTCACCTCAGCCTCCCAAAGGTGTGGGATTACAGGCTGAGCCACCGAGCCCGGCTAATTTTTTTAAAAAATTAATTGTAGAGACAAAAATCTCGCCCAAGTTGCCCAGGCTGTTCTTGAACCCGTTGATCTCAGGCAATCCCCTCACCTCGGCCTCCCACAGGGCTGGGATTACAGATTTAGGATGTAGGTGTGTTGTTATTCCTATTTTACAGTTAAGGAAACTGAGACTCAGAGGGAGTATGAATGAAGTGGCCAAGTGGAGATGGAGCTGGGGTCAGGCTTTGTCTTTGGGTTGTAAACCTTTGGGTTTACCCACCTGCTGTGCCCTGAGTACAGATGTCTGAAGGGATCAGTGACTGTAGCTGGCGTCTGGGAGGCTGGGGGCTTTGGTGAATAACACAGTGTGCCAAAGCAGGAAGCGTCCCTCCATCGATCACTGACCAGCAGGAACATGGCACTGCCGACTGGGATGTTTTTTCCATGAAGCTACCAGATTTGGAAATGGGATCTGTGCAGACAGACTGGTTTCTCCAAGCCTGCTCATGAATCCACAGAGCACCTTTCCAGGTCAGATGCAATCGAGGGCTGTCACTTTGCATCCTCTGCATGAGAACCGGTCACGGCACAGTTTATTGCATGATCTGGCCACACCATACGCGAGTTAGAACAGGCCCCTGGAAGACCCTGGGGGGAGGGAGCAGGAGAAATGATGGACCCCTTGAATTGAGCGCACATCTCCGTATGAAGGCTCCCCTGTTGGGGCTGCCCGTATCTCTCTTGATCCTGCCATGTGTGCGTTTTGTGATGATGATTGTGGTGCTTGGATGCCAGGCTGTCAAAGCTGAAACCATTTTAAAAAATTGTCTGTGTAGTGTCACCGGCACAAGGGAACGAGCGACTTGGAAACAGGCACAGATGCAGCGGAAGCCCGAGATATTAAAATCTTGAACAGTATCATTCTTGCTGAGATCTGCCTGGGTATGGATATGTTTTCAGAGACAGGATGCTAGAGAGTATACAATTATAGCAATTTGCTAACCAGCCTCAGACCTTAATTAGTGCAGGCTCCTTGTTCTCACTGTTGTATGTAAATTAAGACTTTCACAAAGGGATTGTTTATGAGGACGACTGCACGATAGAGACCTTCTGTCATTTTTCAAGGAAACTCTTTAAGGAAAATATAACCATAAACACTTTTAAATCACAGCGCAGTGCAGAAGTGCTGAGAGTTTTTCTTTCAAAAAATGAGCATCCGTATTTTTAACTCTATTTTGGCTTCTCTGCATCTCTGACAGCCTAGGAAGTGCCATCCACGTTCCGTGCAGTGGAAGGAATTTATTTGTGAGTTAGATGACTACCAGATTGTTCCTCTCCTAACAAGGTCTGAAATATCCCAGAATCAGAAGCTGTCTAATGATGGTTTTGCAAATGAGAAATCGTCTACCTTCCCTGGCCAGCGACATCTCCACGGTGCATGTGTGCGTGGACTCCTGTCACCAGCATCTGTATGTGGAGCTTTGTGGTTCCCTTGCGGAAGCCTTGCGTGTGCCCCACGTGAAGCCTGACCCACGTTCCATGTTTATGTGACTTGTTGTTTTATTTTGGAAGACTGATCTAAGAACGGCCATTTCCAAGCTTAGTTTAAGAGTCATCTCTTCTTTTTCCTTCCCTAAATGGCTGCAGCAGAATAAATGTACCAGGTCTGAGGGCTTTTAGAGGTCCTAGCACTTTTTATTTACCTGGAAATTTTAGGTATAATTACATCATCTTTCTCCATTCGTGGTGGATCCTTTTTCTTTTCTTTGCCCTTCTGAATTCCTTCCTTCCTTTCTCTCTCTCTCCCTCCCTCCATTCCTTTCTTTCTTTTATCTTTCTCTCTTTCTTTCTTTTTTTCTGAGTTGGAGTTTCACTCTGTCACCCAGGCTGGAGGGCAGTGACTCACTCATGGCCACTGCAGCCTCGACCTGCTGGGCTCAGGTGATCCTTCTGCCTCAGCCTTCCAAGTAGCTGGAATTACAGGGACACGCCACCATGTCTGGCTAATTTTTAAATATATTTTATTTTATTTTTCAGTTGAAATCTCACTCCATCGCCCAGGCTGGAGTATAGTGGCACAATCATGGTTCACCCCAGTCTCTTACTCCTGGGCTCAAGCTGTCTTTCTGAGTCAGTCTTCTGAGTAGCTGGGACTACAGGTGCACGTCACCACTCTTGTATTTTTTTTTTTTTTTTTTTTG
>NW_007256214.1:132262-134710 GCF_000164805.1 Carlito syrichta | reverse complement strand
AATCCACCGCAGCCTCGACCTGCTGGGCTCCGGCGATCCTTCCGCCTCAGCCTTCCAGTAGCTGGAACTACAGGCATGCGCTACCACGCCCTGCTAATTTTTGATTTATTGTAGAGATGAGGTCTCGCCTGCCCAGGTGGGTCTTGAACCCATGAGCTCAGGCAATCCACTCACCTCAACCTCCCAAAGGTGCGGGATTACAGGTTGAGCCACCGAGCCCGGCTCACTCTTGTATTTTTGTTTTTTTTTTTGAGTTGGTGTTTTACTCTGTTGCCCAGGCTGGAGTGCAGTGGCACATTTATGGCCACTACAACCAGGACCTGCTGGACTCGGGCGATACTTCTGCCTTAACTTTCCAAGTAGCTGGAACTACAGGCATGTGCCACCACGCACGGCTAATTTTTTTATTTATTGTGGAGATGAAATCTTACCAGGTTGCCCAGGCTGGTCTTGAACTCCTGGACTCAGTCAGTCTTCTTGCCTCGGTCTCCGAAAGTGCTGTGATACAGGCTTGATCTACTGTGCCTGGCCTATTTTTGTATTTTTTGTAGAAATGAGATCTCATTATTTTGCCCAGCTTGGTCTTGAACTGGGCTCAGGCAGTCCACTCGTCTCAGCCTCACAAAGTCCTGGGATGATAGCCACTGCACTGAACTGACATCCTTTAGTGATGACTTGAGGGGGAGCAAATTTGGAAAGACCATGTGTCATGGTGGGGGTGACTGTGATATCACAGGCCTCCCCCAACGTCTCTGTCCCCCACCTACCCTGGGCTTACCTAGTACAGACTTGAGATATAATTCACTCCCATACAGTTCTCCATTTTAAAGTGTATAATTCAGTGGTTTTTAAAATACATTTACAGAGTTGTGTGACCAACACTGTCGTCAGTTTTAGAACATTTCATCTTCCCTAATAAGAAGCCTCCTCTTCATTGGCCATCACTCCCTTGCCAACCCCAGCTCCTGGCAGCCATGGCCTGCTCTCTGTGCCTGTGGATTTGCTTATGCTGGACATTTCATACAAACGGAGTCATGTAGTATGTGACCTTTTGTGTCTGAGTTCTTTCTCTTGGAATAATGTTTTCAGGGCTCATCCGCATTGGTATAACACTGATCAGTACAGACGGTTCCTAGTGTAGGATGGCGCGAAAGTGATTCAGTAAAAGTGGTACTTGGGGCTTGGCTCGGTGGCTCATCCTGTAATCCCAGCACTTTGGGAGGCCGAGGCGAGTGGATTGCCTGAGCCCGTGGGTTTGAGACCAGCCTGGGTACTTTGGCGAGACCTCATCTCTACAATAAATCAGAAATTAGGCTGGGCATGGTAGCGTGCATCTGTAGTTCCGGCTACTTGGAAGGCTGAGGCGGAAGGATTGCCAGAGCCCAGCAGGTCAACACTGGGGTGGCTGTGAGTGTGCTACTGCATTTCAGCCTAGGTGACAGAGTGAGACTCCAACTCAAAAAAAAAGGTGCTTGGAATTCTGATTTTTTTTTTTTTGAAATAGGAGTCTCACTCTGTGTTTGGTAGCTTAGGTATATTACTTGCATTTTTTATTTATTTATGTATTTGTCAATTCCTCTCTTACTTTCTGATGGGGTCTCACTATGTTGCCCAGGTTGAAGTGCAGCGCCTCAAGGCATCCTCCTGCCTCAGCCTCCCAAGCAGTGGGGACTGTAGACATGTGCCACTATATTTGGTTTAAATCCATTTTCTTTTTTTTTTCTTTTTTTTGAGTCGGAGTCTCACGCTGTTGTCCAGGCAGGAATGCAGAGGCATGCTCATGGCCACCACAGCCTCCACCTGCTGGGCTCAGGTGATCCTTCCGCCTCAGCCTTCTAAGTAGCTGGAACTACAGGCGTGTGCTACCACACCCGGCTTTTTTTTTTGGATTTATTGTAGAGATGAGGTCTCACCAAGTTGCCCAGGCTGGTAAATCCACTCTCAACTAACAGGTATTTTCAGTTGATGATGGGTGTGTCAGATGCAACCCCATTGTAAGTCAAGGGGCATCTGCATTTCATTTCTTTTCGTGGCCGAATAATGCTCCATTGTATGGATATACCATCTTTTGTTTATCCATGTATGTGTTTATGATGAACTTTTCAGCTATTATAAATCATGCTGTTTTGAAAATTCGCGTGGGAGTTTTTGTGTGGACGTATATTTTTATTCTCTTGGGTGTGGACCTAGAAGTAGAAATGTGGGGTCATGTTTAACCATTTGAAGAATGCACAGACTTTTTTTGGGGGGTAGTCACTGTTGTTCAGGCTGGAGTGTAATGGCATGCTTACAGCTACCTCAGTCTTGACCTACTGAGCTTAGGTGATCCTCCTGCCTCAGTCTCCTGAGTACCTGGTACTACAGGCGTGTAACACCACGCTTGGCTAATTCTATTTTTTTTTTTTTTTTTTTTTTTTTTGAGTTGGAGTCTCACTCTGTCGTCCAGGA
>NW_007256214.1:130097-131671 GCF_000164805.1 Carlito syrichta | reverse complement strand
TTTTTTTTTTTTTTGTAGAGATGAGGTTTCACTATGTTGCTCAGGTTGTCTGTACCTCCTGGGCTCAAGCAATCCTCCCACTTTGGACTCCCAACGTGCTGGGATTACAGTCGTAAGCCATGATGCCTGACCTTGGCTTCTTCTTCAAAGCCAGACTTCTCAGGGAAGAAGTGTTGGTCCTCATGTCTTGGTTTCTTCACCCCCCTCTTTGTCCCGGCAGCTACCCTGTGCCTTCCCCCCAGCCCTCTGCAGTCACATTCTGGCTAAGCTTCCTGACGAATCATGGCGCTTTTCCCAGTCCTCCTCAGCCTTGATCCCTCAGCGATACTGGACATGGCTGATCATTCTTCTGCAGCCATCCCTGCCTCTGGCTTTTCTGTTTTCCTGGCACCTTCTCCTCCTCTCCCCAGCAGTTAAATGTCGAAGTCACTGAAAGCTGGGTCCTGTCCTCGTCTCCCGCAGTGTGTTCTTTCTTTGGATGATCTCGCCCACCTCTGTGGCTTCATGACTCATAAACTTAGACACTTCCAACCTCGATTTCTTCTGAGTCATGATGTGGAGGGCCAGCTGCCTCCCTGACCTCCCTACCTGTTCACGGGCATCTGAAACTCAGCATGTGCAAAATAGATTTCCCCCTACCCAGATGAATAAACCCAGTCTGCCAGTGGTGTGGGCTGGGCATATAGTTCTTCCTGATTCTGCTACTCTCTGCCATTTTGTGTCATTTTCTTGCAACATTAGATCCTCTTTTTTTTTTCTTTTTTTGAGTCAGAGTCTCACTCTGTCACCCAGGCTGGAGTGCAGTGGCACACTCACGGCCATCCCAGTGTCGACCTGCTGGGCTCCGGTGATCCTTTGGCCTTAGCCTTCCAGGTAGCCGGAACTACAGGTGCGTGCTACCATGCCCAGCTAATTTTTTGATTTATTGTAGAGATGAGGTCTCCCCAAGCTGCCCAGGCTGTTCTCGAACTCGTGGGGTCAGGCACTCCCCTCATCTCGGCCTTGCAAAGTGCTGGGATTACAGGCTTTTCTTTTTGAGTCTGGGTTTCAGTCTGTTGTCCAGGCTGGAGTGCAGTGGCACGATCACAGCTCACTGCATCTGAGAGACCCAAGAGATTAAAAAACAAACAAACAAAAAAAACACTCTAAGCGAACTATTACTATATGAATTCCTACCCCACGTTCACTGTATTTGTTTACAGTGTTTGTACTTAGAACTTTGTTAAGTTTAATTTCTGTTTGTCTCATAAAATAACCGATTGCTTCCGCAACTGCTGCTAGCAGTGTGTCAATGTTAAGCAAAAAGCCCCTCCTGGACATTCCTTTGCTTAGATAACGGTAGACTGGTGGCACCAGCCACCTCCCCCCACCCCCGTAGGTTCTGCGTTGTTTCAAACCTGCCTGCCTCCTTGCTAAACCTAGCTTATCTGACATTCCACCCTGCCCGTTTAGCAGCCCCCGTCAATCACAGGTAGCTGAGCTAGAGCCTGCGCAGACCAGACCAATCCCAAGTGCCCCCGTACCCATTAGAAGAAATTACCCAATCATGTAAAAATAAGTTTAAAGTTCTTTCC
>NW_007256214.1:86488-129608 GCF_000164805.1 Carlito syrichta | reverse complement strand
CAGCCAATATTATATCTTAAATATCATTCTTCTTCCATCAGCTTGCTACCATGGAACTCACTACTTCTGTCTGCCCTAGCCTCCTGGTCTTTCCGAAAGGCACATCTCTCTGGCCACCCATGTCTACCTTAAACTCTTGTGTTTTCTCCTTGTATTTCAGGATGAAGGTTCACAATCCTGAAATCCTCACATGCCGACCTCTGCCCCTCCGGCTAGCCTCCTCTCTGTCTGTGTTCCCCTTCTCTCTGTTCAGGTCACACTGACCTTCAGAACCTTGCAAAAGCCATCTCTGGCCGCGAGGCCTTTGCTCATATGCGGAAGGTCCTCTCCTCTTCTTCCTCTTCTCACTTGCCATCAATTTTAAGGCTCCAGACAAGGATGAGTTCTGCTTTTCGTTTTTGTTTATCTTGTTTTACTGCCACGGTACCTGTATTACTCGGTGCACAATGAATGAATGCATGGATAAATGAATGAATGAACATTTATTCATTTTTTGATTCGGAGTCTCACTCTGTCGCCCAGGCTGGAGTGCAGTGGCGTGCTCCCGGCCACTGCAGCCTCAACCTGCTGGACTCAGGCGATCCTTCTGCCTCAACCTTCCAGGTAGCTGGAACTACAGACGTACAGACATACAGACGTACATCACCACGCTTGGCTAGTTGCCCAGGCTGGTCTCGAACTCCTGGGCTCAGGCTGTCCTCTCCCCTTCGCCTCTCAAAGTGCTGGGATGACAGGCATGAGCCACCGTGCCCGGCAGTCAATATTTATTTTGAATGAATGAATGACTTCACTTCACATATCGGATGGAGACTGAAGTAAAAGGGCCTTTTGGCTGGAGAGGATGGTTTTGTCTTCGGAATAATCTAGTGTCTGGAAATAATTACCCGAGCTCAAATGTCTGTTCTCTGTGAAATGACTGGTGGCCTGTCTTTCTTTCCCCTCTAGGGACGTAGTACTCTTTGAAATGGCCCCTTCCCTCTGATTTCTTTCCTTCCCGGCATATTAATATCACGTCTAGGGGGCACTTGCCAGAACACAAGTCTGATTGTCCCACTCTCCCTTACGTTTCCAGTGGCTCCTTAAGACCACACTCAAGTGTAGTTCGGGGCCTCGCTCTGCCTTGCTTTTCCTGCCTGGGGTCGCCACTGACCCCTGCAGACTCTGTCCCTCCTGGACAGCCCCTCTGACGGTCCTGTGATGTGCCAGACTTTCTCGGGCTCCTGGCTGAGCCACACGTCGCAGATCCTTCCAGACCACCTTCCCCAGAACTGCTTTCCCCTCGCCTTGTCTCCTGCGGGAATTGACCCCTCCCTGAACCCTTTATTGACATCTCTTCTACAGTGAAACGTTTTAGGTTGCAGAGTCAGAATCACTCCCGGAAGTCCCTCAAATTGCCCATGAAAGTAATAGCTGTGATCAGACATTCTTTTTTTTTTTTTTTTTTTTGAGTCGGAGTCTCACCCAGGCTGGAGGGCAGTGGCATGCTCACGGCCACTGCAGCCTCTACCTGCTGGACTCAGGCGATCCTTCTGCTTCAGCCTTTCAAGTAGCTGGAACTACTTGAAAGGCATGCGCCACCATGCCTGGCTAATTTTTTATGTGTTATAGAGACAAGGTCTCAACAAGTTGCCCAGGCTGGTCTCAAACCCCTGGGCTCTGGCAACCCTCTCTCCTCCTGGGATTACAGGCTTGAGCCACCTCACCCGGCCAATGAGACAGCTAAAGGTTTGAGAATTTCCAAGCTAGATTGAGGGAGGAATGAAAGGCAGCAAGTCACATACACATTTCTGGGTGTCAAATCACTATGATTTGAGTGAGCCACCATGCCCGGCACTCTTTTGCCTTTGTTTTTTTCAGTTGAAGTCTCACTCCGTCGCCCAGACTGGGGTGCAGCGGCACACTCACAGCCACAACCTGCTGACCTCCAACGATCCTTCCACCTCAGCCTTTCAGGTAGCCGGATCTACAGGCACGTGCTACCACTCCCGGCTGATTTTTGATTCATTGAGAGATGAGGTCTTGCCAAGTTGCCCGGGTGGTCTCGAACCCACTGGCTCAGGCAATCCCCCCGCCTTGGCCTCCCAGAGTGCTGGGATTACTGGCTGAGCTCCCGAGCCCGGCCTTCCTTTGTCTTCATGTTGAGCTTTGGCAGCTGTTTTGTCCAGTGCAGTAGCCACTAGCTGTGTGTGGCTGTTTACCTTTACACGGACATGAAATTCTTAAAAATTATTAAAAACTCCTTCCTCATTTGCACTGGCTGCATTTCACGTGCCCGACAGCCACCCATAGGTGACTAGAGGCAGGTGTTATTAGATAGCACAGAGAAGTTATCACAGAGTGCGGTAGCTCATGCCTGTCATTCCAGCCCTTTGGGAGGCTGAGGCCAGAGGCTTACTTGAACCCAGGAGTTTGAGATCAGAATGGGCAGCATAGCGAGACCACATCTCTACAAATAGTAAAATATCCGGGTGTGGTGGTGTGCCCCTGTATTCCCAGTGACTCAGGAGGCTGAGGAAGAAGGATCTCAGCCCGGGAGATGGACGGTGCCGTGAGCCGTGATTGTGCCACTGCATTCCAGCCTGAGCGACACCATGAGTGAGACCTGGCTCAAAAAAAATAATAATAAAAATTAAAAAAAGAGAGAACAGGTCCCGAACATTGCCATCACTAGAGAAAGATGCATTGAGCAGCAGGGCTCTGTGGCCTGCATGGATGAGCAGATCTGTTGTGAGCGTTGAACTGGAGGTGAAAAGACCTAACTAGGACCTGCACAGCCCAGGACGTGCTCGATAGATGACTGTTGTGTTGGGGTTTAACTTGATCAGGCCCCCGCCCCCCGGCCTGCTAGTTCTTTGAAAACTTCTGCAGAGAACGAGATTCCCTTCCTGTCTTCTCATGTTGGCATTTGTTTAATTTATTTTTTTAGAGATGGGGTCTCGCTGTGTTGCCCAGGCTGGTCTTGAACTCCTAGGCCCAAGCAGTCCTCCCTCCTTGGCCTCCCAAAGTGTTGGAATTGCAAGTGTGAGCCACTTGTTACCCACCCCGTGTTGGCATTTCTTATCAAGGCCCCATTACACGGCCTTTTCTGCCAGGCCCTTTGGCACCATGACTCTGACTTGGGTAAAGGTCCACAGGATATCCTGGGAAGCAGGCCTCCGTATCTCCAGCCTTTAACCTGTTTTATTGTAATTACTTATTTCTCCTGGACTGGTGTGGTTCTGGTAACTCTCACCTCTTTTTTTTTTGAATTGGAGTCTTACTTGGTCACCCAGACTGGAGTGCAGTGGCATGCTCACGGCCACCCGAGTGTCATCTCGCTGGGCTCAGGCGATCCTTCCGCCTCAGCCTTCCAAGTAGCTGGAACTACAGGTGCGTGCTACCATGTCCGGCTAGTTGTTTTGACTTATTATACAGACGAGGCCTCGCCAAGTTGCCCAGGCTGTTCTCGAACCCATGGGCTCAGGCATTCCCCTCACCTCGGCTTCTCAAAGTGCTGAGATTATAGGTTTGAGCCACTGCACCCAGCCTGGCTTATTTTATTTTTAATGAGAAGTTAGCGGTCTGAGTTTTTAAGTTCAGCTTCTGCTAACTTTTAAATATTGACAATTTACTCAAGTTTTAAAAGCAACGCACAATAGTGGGTGGATTGGACTCAGCCTGTGGGTCCCGAAACCAGCCACCTCTGGCCCTGGCTGTAGGTTCTCTGATTCTGATTTCCTGGTCACTGAATGCTGCTTTTCCAGATCGGTGGCTCATCTCATCAGCTGTCAGGGCACTCTCTTCCTAGTAAGACTGACCTGGTTTTGGACCCCACCTCCTTAATGACCGTGCCATAACTCCTTCTCCCCAGACTTCAGTTTTGGAAGGACATTTCAAACCTTGTTGCTATTTCTTGAGTTGGGACCAGATTCAGTAGTGGTTAGTTGGAGCTTGAGGGGCTGTGTTGCAAGACAAATTTGTGTTTTTAAAATCCAGACTCAGCTCAAGCCTGTGGGATGTGGCACCCCTGAGAGGCCCGAGGGAACTTGATGGAGACGGGAAAGGGCAGATTGAGTTTCTCCAATTCCTGCCTGGGGATTCGTGGAAGATGCCCTGGACTCAATTTGCTTCGGTATCTGCTTCCCTTGCAGAGGCAGAACTGGGGGCCCAGAGGGAGGCTGAGGCTCTAGGGAAGTTTTAGAAAGAGATCCTCAGACTCAGACCAGGAAGACCAAGGAACCCAGATTCACCATTTGGTTAAGTGGTCATCTAAGTCGGGGGTCTCTAGCATAGAGGGAGTTTTCCCTGGAGAAAGTCCTGCCCTCCCCTTTTATTTATTTTTAAATTTATTTTTATTTTTTATTTGAGTTGGAGTCTCACTCTGTCCCAGCCACTGCAGCCTCAACCTGCTGGACTCCGGTGATGCTTCCGCCTCAACCTTCCGAGTAGCTGGAATTACAGGCGTGTGCTACCACGCCCGGCTGATTTTTGATTTATTGAAGAGATGAGGTCTCGCTGTCCGCGGGTCTCGAACCCGCGGGCTCAGGCAGTCCACTCACCTTGGCCTCCCAAGGCGCGGGATTACAGGCTGAGCCACCGAGCCCTGCTCCCTCTGATTTTCTAGTAACTGCCCTCAGCAGCCTGGCCTCATCATGGTCAGGGTAGAAAGCCTCACTCAGTCCCCTGCTTTTGGGGGATAGGGGGTCTTCAAGCAAGAAGCAAGTGTGGCCAAGTCCCTGTGGAGGAGGAGTGTTCTGTACTAGGATCCCTTTCGGGCCCTCAGATGGCCAGGCTCCCTCTTTTGTAATCTTGCCTGTTGACGTTGCAACTCTGCTGCCCTCTCGGTTTGCTGGAAGAAATGCCTCTCTGGAGTGGAGAAACTGGAATTTCCCGTGAGCCCAGGTCAGCTGGGCTGGGCCACCTCAGAGCTTCGTTAACCCTGTGGTTGCTCAGCTAGTTGGTCGAGGTGTGCCTTGGGGCACTTCTGCGGAGGCCGTGCTCGCCACTAGAGAGCCTTCATCTGGAGGAGTCACAGTAGACAGTGAGCCAGCAAAAGAGGAAAACAACTTGATAACTTTCAACTAGCCATGACTAATGAAAACAAAGAAAAAACCCTTCAGGATGACGTAACAAGGAGCCTGGAGGCTAGGGTAGGCAGGGAAGGCCTCTCTGGGTAGCCGGCCTCGGAGCCAAAGGCGGAAGTTGGCAGCTGTAGGGAACATCGGGCATAGAACATTCTGGATGGAGGGGCCAGCCAAGTGCAAATGAGCTTGGCTTGACAGAGGAGCAGAAAGCAGGCCACTGTGGCTGGAGCTGAGGGAGTGAAGGAGAAGAGGCGAGCATGCCAGATCCCTGAACTTCTGGATAGGAGGCCCCGGGGTCTACAGTAAGCCCCTGGGAGGGCCTTGAGCAGGCTGGCTGCTGTGGAAAGACAGGCGAGGAGGCAGGGCCTGGGTCACGGTGGCAGCTGTGAAGGTTGGACTGCACAGGGAGAGGCAGGACTGAGGGTGGCAGGGAAGGAGACCCCTTTGCAGAGCACCTGCTATGTGCCAGGCACCGCATGGGCAATTTCATCCTCACCTTGCAAGGTTAGGCATTCTTTGTTTGTTCTTTGAGTTGGAGTCTCACTCCGTCGCCCAGGCTGGAGTGCAGCGGCACGCTCACGGCCACCCCAGTGTCCACCTGCTGGACCCTAGCGATCCTTCTGCCTCAGCCTTCCAAGTAGTCGGAACTACAGGTGCACGCTACCACACCCGGCTAATTTTTGATTTATTGCAGAGACCAGGTCTTGCCAAGTTGCCCAGGCTGGTCTCTAACCCACAGGCTCCCAAAGTGCTGAGATTACTGGCTGAGCCACCGAGCCCAGCCGGCATTCTTTGTATTTCATTATTTTAGAGATGCGGTCTCTATGTTGTCCAGGCTGGTCTTGAATTCCCGGTCTCAAGTGATCCTCTTGCTTTGACCTCCCAAAGTGCTGGGATTATAGGCGTGAGCCACCTTGCTTGCTTGGTTTGGGTTTGGCTTTTTAAATTTTGGGGATAACCAGGTCTCTAAGGCTCAGAGAGGTGAAGTGACCCGTCTAAGACCACACAGCTGTGTGGGCCAGGAATTCTCTCTGACCACCCTCATTTGAGTGGGGAGGAGAGTGCATTTGGGGAATGCCTGGAAGGTCAGTCAGGAAGAGTAGGGCCAGGGTTTTGGGCCTGACTCGGATGAACCCACGACAGCCTAAGAGGATTCACCGGGAAATTTTGCATTTGTCATCAGTGAGCCTTTTTCAGAAACAGGCCAGGAAGAGGCAGTCTGGGGACAGTTGTGGTGAAGATACAATAAGCGGTAGGGAGACTGGTTGGCGACTTCCAGGCTCATATCTTTTCCCTGTCCTGGCTCTTCCTTTACGAAGTTCCACAAGTTGGAGCTGAATAAGGCACAGAGAGGTCAAGTCACTTCCCCAAGGCCCCACACAGCTGGCAGCGCTTGGATTCAGATTTAGCAGTCTAGCCCCAACACCCACACGTTGAACAACAGTGCTGTGTTGACGTCAGCCAACACCAGGCAATGCCCTTTGTGCTGGAGAAATACCAGGTGGCAATCACAGCCCTGGAGGAGGCAGTGGGCCTGTTGGCGGTGAAGGGCTTTGGTGTGGAACTCAGAGAGGGGCTGCGTTGACTGGCGTGCCTTTGAGCACATCATGACTGTGTGGGCCAAGCCTCACCCATAAAATGGGTAGGAAAGACCATCCCAGCCTCCTGGGGTTCTTCCAGGATTGGTAGAGTAGGTTCCCAGTAAGTGATAGCTATGAGCCACCGCATGAGCCCGGTTGGGAAAGGAAGTAGAGACCCATATCCCTGGCCACCCCTCCCCATACGAATTCACAGGCTGCTGGTGTCTCTCCTGCTTAGGTTTTCCATCCACCCGTCATTCTGTACTTCTAGGCCTGGTGACCTTAGTGTCTTTGTCCACCCAACGAGGAACCTCAGAACCCACCTCCCTGTAGGACTGGGTGGGAGTTATCAAACAGTGCCCTCCAGATGCCCAGTGCGCCACAAAAGGTGACTGTTAGTACTGCTCCTTGTTTCTGGCTGCCCTCCCATGGGGGCAGTCTCCTGCTAGCTCAGAGGTCTAAGCTGCTTCATAACTTTTGTTGACCGACTGGTCCCATTGTTTTTTCCTCTCTGAAGTCTGAAGTCAGGGCTGCCAGGTGAAATCTGAGGAGTCATTTTCCTTCTGAATGAGTACAACGCCTTTGTGGGTGGCGCATGCACGCATGTACAGCTAGGGCTACCTGGAAGTTGTTGACACCAGGACTTCTCAACCTTGGCGCCGTTGATGTTTGGGGCCTGATTGTTCTTGGCTATCTTGTACGATGTCTTGCGGCATCCCTGGTCTCTACCCACTCATGCCGGTGGCAACTCCTCTCTTTGTGACAACCAGAATGTTCCCAGACATTGCCAACTGTCCCCTGAAGGACCTGAATGAAAACTGCTGCTTTACATTGTTCTAAAAGCAGCACCTGATTGAAGCTGGAGGCATGTACCGGGCACCTTAAAAGCAGCACCTGATCGAAACTGGAGGCATGTACCGGGCTCCTACTATGTGCTGGGCCTGAGGATACAGCATGTCCCTGGTTGCCACAGTATCTGGCATATAGTGAGTGCTCTATAAAGGTTATCATCATCCATTTCCCCCACAGCAGCTTAAAATTATCGTAAATAATTAATTATGTAAACTTCACAAAGAATTCTGGAGTTCAGTGGTTTTTTTTTTTCTTATTCTTGTGTTGGAGTCTCACTCACACCCTGGCAGGAGTGCAATGGCATGCTCATGGCCATCACAGCCTCAACCTGCTGGACTCAGGTGATCCTTCCGCCTCAGCCTTCCAAGTAGCTGGAACTGCAGGCGTGGGCCATGGCACCCGGCTAATTTTTTAATTTGTTGTAGAGACGAGATCTCACCAAGTTGCCCAGGCTGGTTTCGAACCCCTGGACTCAGGCAATCCTCTCGCCTCAGCCTCCCAAAGTGTTGGGCTATACAGGCATGAGCCCCGGCGCCCGGCCTCCACCCTGCTTGTGTCTTGCCTTGTTTCACTTGGGCTTTGTTCCATGCCAGCTGTCCAGGTGCTCTTCCTTCTGGATTCCGTTTCATGGCTGCGTCATGTTTTGCACCCCCTAGTCCCCGTTGGTGGGCACGGATGTTGCTTCCTGTCTTTGACTTCTCCAATGACTTCTCCAAGGCCTGCCCCTGTGGCTACCCTTGTCCACCCTTCTGTGCACTCCTGAGCCTGGAGGCCACAGGACACATCCTTAGAGTCACTACCCGGACACCCGAGTGATGCAATGCATCTTTCTGGCCAGGCTCATTTGGGTGACATGTGGGGTCTCAGCTCTTCCCCAGTGAACTTGATGAGGCGACAGTAGAAGACCTGGCCCTCTTCCTTGGCATATCACTAGGTGACTTTGAGAGAGGTTGGCCTGCCCAGGGCGGGAGGGGAACGGGGCTTGGCCAGCAGCAACACCTCTTCGCCATCAGTCCCCTTCTTCACTGCCCTTTTCTTCTCTCAGCCCACTGGCACAAAGTCGTCTTTTTGCTCCCGAACTGGCCCTCTGACGCTGCGAGTCCCCGCCGCGGCCTGCAAGCCAGCAGCACCTGAGCTTTCCAGAACCCGAGCCAGGCCAGGGCTGGGGCATGTGCATGGCCCGCCCTGGCGCTTCCTCACAGCCTGGATGAATAATGCGTTCGCGTCTCAGCCACCGGCCAGGGGCAGCCGGTTCCCCCACCTTTTCCTTGAGGTGGTCTGGCCGGTTTTGCCCACGGTGGGGGCACTGGGCGGGGGACAGCGCTTCCTGGGGGAGCCGGGCCCTGCCCCTGTGCAGTCTGAAAGAGCTCGGCGTTCTTGAGCCAGGAAATTATGCTGCGATGTTGTGGTTCCCTCCAGAGGGCCCCATCCCAGCCGAGCCGGAGAAAGGGCCGCCTAACCATCCCTCTCAGTGCTGAGGGCTAAACACGGAATTCACTTGTAAATCAGCCTCCTTCCCCTAGATTGAAGCAATTTCTGTCCTGCCAGGCGAGTTTGGAAGTTCTCCTTTTACATATGAATGTGCTCTTTAATCACCACTTCTGCGTTATTGAGAGGGGGTGGAGGAGGCCTCCAGTCTAGTGGGAAGGATTACACCTTGAGCATAAAAGATGGGCTTTCTCATCTCCACGAGAGGCGCAGAAGAGAATCTGAAACAATTACTAAAAAATTAAAAACACCTTCGGCGTGCACACTGGCCAGCCCTTCCCCAGCTCCCCTCTGACACTGGCACTTGGCTCCGCAGAGCAACCGCGACTCCTCGTGGGTGTTCACAACCCGATGAGATAAATATATGGCTCTTCCATGCTGTGCACTGAAGACTCTGGAGCCAGCCTGGCCCCTGTCAAGGGTGATAAATCAGAGCCGAGAGCCTGGCGACATGGAGGCATGCTGCAGAGCCTCAGACTGCCTGATGGCAAAGAGGCGACAGTGTCCTTGCCCCGTCGGGCGGCTCCAGCGCACAGGCCCAGGGCTGGCCTGGTGAGCAGTGACTGTTAGCCTGTCCTCTCTGCTTCTTCCTCCTCCCCCTGGGAGAGGCCGCTGAGGATCCGGAAGCTGGAATGTCAGCTGTGTGTGAGCCTCTGTTCTCTTTAGAAAAAGAGAGGCTGGTCCCTCTGAGCAGCCGCGCCTTCTCCATGGCAGGTGAGTGCCCCCTCCTCGCAGTGCCCGTGCCTGGCTGGCCCTGCCGCCAGGGTACGAGGGATTCCTGGTGACACGACATTTCCCCCATGCTGAGAGTGACCCTTTCATGCCCCCGGTCTTGTCTCCACCCCAGCCCTCCTTTTCCTGGTCCTGGATGTGAGACGTTTCCATTCACATGTGGGGATCCTTTAGAAGCACAGCCTTACCCAGGACAGCTCCCTCCGACCAAGGCAGCCTCCCCAGAGCAGGGGTGCTCAGCCCCCTAGCTCTGGCAGGCCCTCATCAGCCAGGGTGCAGCCCTGGTCCTCTAGGTTCTGTTGGGGGATGTTCAGCGTTTAGGCAAATGACCCTTTTGCGAGCTGTTTTCACTTCCTGTTCCTCGTGCCTTAGGCCTTCTCTGCTGCAAGGAAGATGCTGCCCCCTCCCTACCCCCATCTGCACCCCTTTCTTCTTTCTGCTGTCTTGTCAGGAGGAAATTCCGGCCTTTTGTGTTTTTATGATGTAATGACTGGCTGGGGAGGGCCTAAGGCCGCCTAGGTACCTGCTTGGCATCTTTGCAGAAGGCTTTGAAATGATTACCCCAGCTGCTGCTGGGGGGGAGCAGCCTCATGTGGTCGTGTTTGAAGCGGCCGTGGAGGGACCTGGCGATGGCGGGGAAGAGCTGCTGCTTCTGACCAGCCTTTGCAGTTACTGAAGGAGGCCTGGCGTCTTCACAGTCTGATGGAAATGTGGGAATCCTGTCCCGGGCTGCATCCGGGCTCCCTATTATCCGGGCTGGTGTTTCCCATCACTTTGAACTTGTGGAACTGATGTAACATGCTCTGAGAACGCAAGCACTTCTTTTGGAGTGGAGCAGCAGTAGGAGGAGGGGCGGAAGCGGAGGAAGAGAAGGAAGAAAAGGAGGAGGGGTAATTGTCGGTTAAAAAAAAGTTCCCCTGGGTTGGGTGCCGAGTTTTAGGCTAAAAGCTTTCCATGAATGAACTCATTGAATCCTTCAATAATTCCATGAAGTGCTGTTATCTCCGTCTTTTTTTTTTTTTTTTTGAGTTGGAGTCTGACTCTGTCGCTCACACTGTAGTGCAGTGGCCACTCCCGGCCACCTCAGCTTCGACCTGCTGGGCTCTGGCGATCCTTCCGCCTCAGCCTTCCAAGCAGCTGGAACTATAGGCGCGCACTACCACGCCCGGCTGATTTTTTGATTTATTGTAGAGATGAGGTCTCGCCAAGTTGCCCAGACGGGTCTCGAACCCGGGGCTCAGGCAGTTCACTCACCTCAGCCTCCCAAAGCGCGGGATTAAAGGCTGAGCCACCGAGCCTGGTTTATCTCCATCTTAAAGAGGAACAGAGGCACAGAGAGGTTAGGTCACTTTTTATTTTTTTATTTTTGAGTCGGAGTCTCATTCCGTCACCCAGGCTGGAGTGGAGTGGCACACTCCTGGCCACCTGGCTAATTTTTTGATTTATTGTAGAGATGAAGTCTCACCATGTTGCCCAGGCTGGTCTCGAACCCGTGGGCTCCCAATGTGCTAGGATTACAGGCGTGAGCCACTGTGCCTGGTCTTAAGTAGCTTTTGGAAGGCCACCCTGCGTTGGGGGCAGCAGAGCTGAGTTCCACATGCAGTTCCATGCCAGAGAGCCGAATCCCCACCACTGTGGCATTCGGCCTCTGTCGCTTGCAACACTGTCCATCAGAGCGTGCTCCTCGACTTCTGTGTAGGGTGACCTGCCACGCCTGCCTTCTCACTCAGGTCCAGCAGGCTTGCTGTCGACAGCATTAAGGAAATTTAACACCCACAAAAACACATGAAGCGCCTGGCTTCTCAGCTGCAGTCCTTTCCCTAGAGGGAGGAGACCATTCCCTGTAATGGTGTGTCATTTCCTTGTCCCTGGAGAAAGGCAAGCTGTGACTCAGGCGCCGGATGTGGGTGGGATGGGGGTGGGGGACACCTGGTGTGGCCCAGCTGGGAGGCCTGGATGGCGCTTGGAAAGGGGGAGGGGAGATGGCTGTGGAGGCCCCCCAGCCTGTGTGTCGCCCAGGGTAGGTTCTGATGCCATCCTTTGAAGATTGGGAGGGAAGTGTGTTTCCTGGGACCTGCCTTTGAGAGAGGGTGCCATCGTGAGTGACCCGTGTGACTGTCCACCTCCTCCAAGTTCCTGGAACTCTTTGTTGGACCATCCCGCCCCCGTGTCTCTGTCTGCAGTTGAGGGGGAAAAAAAGGCAAAATGAGAGCACCCTCTTCAACCAAAGGCCCTAAACCAGGACATGCCCTTGCTGCAGAGCTGAGGCCCCAGGCCCTTCCTGGAGCAAAGCTGTGTGGTGCAGTGGCTGGCAGCCTGGGCCTGCTGGTCTGACCGTGTGACCTCAGGTCAGGGAACCATACAGGACAAACATTTCCAACAGTGCCTAGTCCCTTGCATGTAATAAAAGAAACGCTTAGCCGGGCTCGGTGGCTCAGCCTGTAATCCCGTGCCTTTGGGAGGCTGAGGTGAGTGGAATGCCTGAGCCCACGGGTTCGAGACCCGCCTGGGCAACTGGCGAGACCTCATCTCTACAATAAATCAAAAATCAGCTGGGTGCGGTAGCACACGCCTGAAGTTCCAGCTACTTGGAAGGCTGAGGCGGAGGGATCCCCAGAACCCAGCGGGTCAAGGCTGCGGTGGCTGGGAGCGGTGGCTGGGAGCGTCCACTGCACTCCAGTCTGGGCGACAGATTGAGACTCCAACTCAAAAAAAAAAAAAAACGACTTAGCTGCTAATAATGGCGACTCAGGACGACCAAGAGCCTGGCTAATCTTGAAGCAAGGCACCCCTTGAATCAGAGGACACCTGGGAAGCGCTGAGTGGGTCATTTCTGGTGGTTCACAAGACACAGGTGTGGGAAGGATCTCATCACATGCCTGGCTCTTAACACCCAGGAGACCTTCCCATATTATTAAGATTTCAGTGAAATGTCACAAGGAGGGAGGAATTCTGCTGCTTTCTGCTCCCTGCCAAGCTGTTATCCCTGAGTCATTGCTCTGTCCCCTTCCACAAGGCTGCACTCCTCCCCTGCCCGGGTTAACTCCTTCGGGGCCACATTTGTCTTTGGTGGCTTGCCACTGAGCTAACCTAGTAGAACTACAGGTCTTATTTCTGCATAGAAGGCAGCAGAACCCTCTTTAAGATCAAGGGTGAACCGTTTCTCAGTGATTCAGTCTAAGGTGATGGTTGTCATTGCTCCAAGTTTATAGACGAAATGCGATTAGCAATTCATCCTCGTCAGAATTAAATGATTAAAGAGAAGGAAAAAAAGATCGACTCAGCTTTCTGGAAAAGGCCCTTGTGTCAGCTTGGTTGCCACAGCCGTGGTAGCTACGCCCACCTGTCTCTCCTCGCCAGAAACCTCACCCCCGCGGGAGTGGGGGCATTTAAGTCATCACACTGCCCTGCTATCTCCTATCTCTGAAGGACACTGAATCCAGCCAGCATTTCCCAATTTCTCTCCCTAAGAGCCTTCATTGAAAGCCGCTGCTGTTGATGGATGTGCCTGTTGTTTGCAACCTATTAAATTTCTACCCCTTGGATACAGCACTGAACTCTTATTAACTCCAGGGGGAATCGGTGTGTTTGTAACAGCGAACAGGATTGGGGTTTTTAATGTTTTGCTGAGACGAGGATGTTTGGAACCCCCTTAGGTGTTTGCAACCTTGGTCTAGACTCTCCACTTCCCTGGCAGGATTTCAGTTTCCACCTTTTGTAAAAGTCTTTGTAGTCTTGGGTAAAACTCCCTTGCCAGCTCTGAAGTGGTGACCGGTGTCTTATTTTTTAATTTTTATTTTGAATTAGAGTCTCACTCCATCACCCAAACTGGAGCGGAGTGGAACGTTCCCGGCCACTGGTGCCTCAACCTGTTGGGCTCCAGCGATCCTTCTGCCTCAGTCTTCTGAGTAGCCAGAATTACAGGTGCGTGCTACCACGCCCGGCTAATTTTTTATTTATTGTAGAGATGAGGTCTTGCCAAGTTGCCCGGGTTGGTCTTGAACATATGGGCTCAGGCAATCCACTCACCTCGGCCTCCCAAAGTGTTGGGATTACAGGCTGAGCCACCCAGCCCGGCCACCAGTGTCTTATTTTAATTAATTATTTTATTTTATTGTAGAGATGAGGTCTGGCCAAGTTGCTCAGGCTGGTCTCTAACCCCTGGGCTCAGACAATCCTCTCATCTTTACCTCCCAAAGTGCTGGGATTACAGGTGTGAGCCACCATGCCCCAGTGTTTTAATTTCTAGTATTTTCTTTTCCATTAAAGTAAAGAATTTTAAATTTCAAGATGGAATTCAGGGCTTTCTGACTCTGATTTTTTAAATTTCAAGATTCAGGGCCTTCAGACTCTGGTTTTTTTTTTTTTTTTGGAGTCAGGGTCTCCCTCTGTCGCCCAGGCTGGGGTGCAGTGGCACCCTCATGGTCATAGCCACCCTGACCTGCTGGGCTCAGGTGATCCTTCTGCCTCAGCCTTCCAAGTAGCTGGAACCACAAGTGTGTACCACCACACTGCTAATTTTTTTGATCCATTGTAGAGATGAGGTCTTGCCAAGGGCCTGGGTCTGAGTTCTCAAGACTAGAGAATCCTGTTCTACACTCGTGCACCAACTCTTCCGATTCCCTGCCACCATCTGAGAGGTGGATTCCAGAGCAAATGGAGGTGGAGGCGAAGGGACTGCTTCACCCTTTATGGGAGGTGGAGGCGAAGGGACTGCTTGAGCCCAGAGTTTGAGATCAGCCTAAAAAATCTAGGGAGATCCTGTCTAAGGAAGGAAGGGAGGGAGGGAGGGAGGAAGGAAGGGAGGAAGGAAGGAAGGAAGGAAGGAAGGAAGGAAACAAACCCCTACAAAACATTAGCCAGGCTGAGGCAGGAGGATTGCTTGAGCCTAGAAGTTTGAGGTTACTGTGAGCTATGATCTTGCTGCTGGGCTCCAACCTGGGTGACAGAGCAAGATCCTGTCTCTATTAAAAAGAAAAAACCCAAAAAACCTACTCACAAACTAAATACACAAAACCAACACCTCTGCCTGATTGCTTTCATTTGCGCCTCCAAAATACCTTTATGAATCCCCTCTACTGTGAAACTTGAGCAGCTTTATTGGGGTTTACCAGGTCCGTATACAACAGACCCCAAAATCCTTCCTGAAGTCCACAAGCTCATGGCATCCACCCTCAACTTGACTCATCTGGTAATACATTTTTTTTTGAGTTGGTATCTCACTCTGTCGCCCAGACTGGAGTACAGTGGCACACTCCTGGCCACCACATCCTCGGCCTGCTGGGCCCTGGCGATCCTTCTGTCTCAGCCTTTCAAGTAGCCGGAACTCCAGGCGCATGCTACCACGTCCGGCTAATTTTTGGTTTATTGTAGAGATGAGGTCTCACCAAGTTGCCTGGGTGGGTCTAGAACCCGCGGGTTCAGGCAATCCACTTGCCTCGGCCTCCCAAAGTGCTGGGATTACAGGCTGAGCCACCAAGCTCAGCTGGTGACACATTTTTTATCTGGAGTCAGACCTCTCATTTGCTGACTGACTTTAGGGTTGCACCTGCTGCTTTTTTTGGTGACAATTACTTAACCTTCTAAATACTTCATTTTAAATTTTCCTAATTTCAATAATGTTATCCAGACACATGATAAATACACACAAGGGTAGTATATGTTAAAAAATAATCCATCTCATCAAGTGCAGTGACTTATACCTGTCACTTTGGGAGGCAGAGATGAGAGGACTGCCTGAGCCCTGGGGTTCAAGAACAGCCTGGGAAACTTGGTAAGACCTCGTCTTTACAATAAATAAAAAAATTAGCCAGGCGTGGTGGCACGCGCCTGTAGTTCCAGCTACTTGGGAGGCTGAAGCCGAAGGATCGCCTAAGCCCAGCAGGTTGAGGCTGCGATGGTTGTGAGCGTGCCACTGCACTCCAGCCTGGGCAGCAGATGGAGACTCTGACTCAAAAACAAAACAAACCAAAACAAAGCAAAAAACAACAAAAAAAACCAAGCCAGGTGCAGTGACACACGCCTATAATCCTAGCACTTTGGGAGGCCAAGGTGAGAGGACTGCCTGAGCCCATGGGTTCTAGACCAGCCTGGGCAACTTGGCGAGGCCTCATCTCTACAATAAATCAAGAAAAATTAGCCGGGTGTGGTGGCACATGCCTGTGGTTCCAGTTTCTTGAAAGGCTGAGGTGGAAGGATCGCCTGAGCCCAGCAGGTCGAGGCTGCAGTGGTCGTGAGCGTGTCATTGCGCTCCAGCCTGGGTGACAGAGTGAGACTCCGACTCAAAAAGAAAAAAACAATTTTTTTCCCCTGCCACCGCCCCCCCCCACTTCCCCTCCTGAGGCAACCGCCATCCCCAGGTAGAGCTGTGGTCACACTTTTGTGTTCAACCAGGAATATTCTAGATCTGTGCAAATGCTGATGCGTATGCTGCAGCTTTTTTGGGAGGTGTGTTGGTTCATTAAAGGTGTGACACACACATCGCTTTTTTAACTTGAAACAGAAGCTTGGAGCTTGTTAGGGCTGCAGAATATTCTGTGGAATGACGATAATACATTTTCCGGCCAGTCCTCTGTTTGTAGGTGCTTTTTTTCACTCTTAGGCAGAGCACACAGTACAAACTAAATCTTCTTGCCCGTGCTCTACTTCCCTGCCACTGAATCTGTAGAATGTTTTTTTAAATTTGAGTCAAGGTCTCTATCATTCAGAGACTGGAGTGCAGTGGTGTGATCACAGCTCACCACAGTCTCTACCTCCTGGGCTCAGGCAATCCTTCTGCTTCAGCCTCCTGAGTAGCTGGAACTGTAGACATGTACCATCATACTTGGCTAATTGTTTTGATTTTTTTTTTTTTTTTTGGTAGAGACAACGTCTCTATATTGCCTAGGCTGGTTTTGAACTCCTAGGCTAGGGTCAAGCGATCCTCCTGCCTCGGTCTCCCAATGTGCAGGGATTACAGTCACGAGCCACCTTGCCTGACCTATAGCATGCTCTTAGTGGCAGCAGAATACTCTGGTATGAGTGTAATTAATGTATTATTTGACAGTTCTCTGTTTGTAGACATCTGTTGTTTCCGGTCTTAGGTAGAGCTCGCAGGGCAAGGTGAATTATCGCCTCGCCCATGCTTGACTTCCCTGTGACTGTGTTTCTAGGAGACTGCTGGGTCAAAGGCCATTTGGACCAAGTGAGAGTCTTCACCCTTGTTGGTGGGTCGGGTGAGGGCCCCTCTGGGAATGAGAGGTTTCTCTGGGGGAACGTGCCCGTACGAGGTACACCTTTTTTGTGAATTTCTTGCGAACTAGCTGCTGTGTACACCTCCGGGCCAACTCTTGGGGCTCCCGGGCCTCCCTTGGGCTGATCCAGGATGATCCCTAACTGTGGGGTCTGTTCACCCTCCAGGTGCCTGTGAAAGCATTTAAGTTCCATGCAGGACCAGGTCTCCAAGCAGCACCTTGAATGTTTGTTCAGGATTTTCCTGAAGGCTGTCAGGGCGCCAGAGGGTTCTTTCCTGGGCGCCGGGTTTTGGGACCCCATCGTCCTCTTCCTTTGTGAGCCTTCTGGAAGATACTCTCCCTTATCACTGAAAGGAAACCATCAGGAGGCCTCTACTATGCCACACTGGACGCGTTAACCCTCGTCAGCAGCTCTTCTATGGACGGAGAGACAGATGCTCTGCGCAGCCTGCATGCTGGGACTTGCCTGCGGGGTAGCGCTGGGGCAGGAATGTCTTTGAGGATAGTCATCTTCCCAGATTTCACACCCCATTCCGTCCTCCATGTTCATGGCGGAGTTCTCTCCTGTCTAGCGTCTGGAGTCTTCCTTCCTCAGGACGAGGCGTGCCAGGCCGTGCCCTCACGTCGTCCCTAAGCCAATGGGACCACCCTCGGGCATGGACCGGAGTGAAGTCCCTACAGGTGAAGAGTGGTAGAAGTGTCCATGTGTCTAAATGAGATTCTAGGAGATGCAGGCCTGGGGTGGGTGGGCAAGAGTGGGGCTGGCATTTTCCAGGTGCCAGTCAGCAAGAATGCAATTCAATCTGTGTCTCTGGAGGAGGCCTCTGTTGGGGGCCTACCAGGGAAGGGCCTTGAGAACTTTCTGGTGGGCAGGGTATGTTTCTTTTAGAACAGTTACAATTTGTTAGCCTGATAAACACGAATAAATAATGTTTTCTTTCCCAGTGAAGTATGTGTGTTTTTGTTTCCTTGAAGCGTGGGGCCTTCTTGGTCTGTGTTTTAAGGTTTTCTGTTTTGGTACCTGTGTGACAACTCTTGGCAACTTGGCCATGGCCTTGTCCACAGGGACACAGTAGAGAAGGGTGGTGGTTGTGGCAAAATGGAGGGCACATTTCCATCTTAAAGTGGTGGCTGTTTTTCAGCTGTATCTACTGCCATGAGGCCTGCAGATCCTGATTCTTTTTTTTTTTTTTTTTTTAATAATATTTATTCTTGGGCAACCCCCTTGGGTCCCTTCCTACTGCGGGAACTGTTCTGTTCTCTCAATAAATTCTGCTTTATCACAATAATAATAATAATAATAATAATAGCAATTCTTCTTCTTCTTCTTTTTGTTTTTATAGCGACAGATCCTCTCTCTGGTCTCAAACTCCTGGGCTCAAGCAGTCCTCCTCCTTGGCCTCCCAAGGTGCTGAGATTACAGGTGTTTGCCTCAGTGCCTGACCCTGATCTGATTTTTTAAGAGAAGCCAGAAATCTAGGTTATTATGTGAAGTTTCCTGATTTTTGTATTTTGGCAACAAATTAAGTTCTTACAAAAATGTTATGTAGGTTGAAGAGAGATCGTCTGACCTCTGAGATAGACAGCGAAGAGGGGAGCACGTTTATTCTAGGAGGAGAACACTAACATGGTGTGGGGAGTTAGGGGAGAGAATGCACGCTGTCCTTCACGCCCCTCCCAGCCTCCCGACTGCTTTCAAACGTGTGGTTCTGTGTCTCTTTCAGATCCTGGCTCTACAGAGAGAACAGCCCAGAAAAGAAAGTTCCCCAGCCCTCCTCATTCTTCTAATGGCCACTCGCCGCAGGACACATCAACAAGCCCCATTAAAAAGAAAAAGAAACCTGGCTTATTGAACAATAACAGCAAGGAACAGGTAAAGGCGCCCCTGGGAACGGCGTCTACACAGGCGGGACAGAGGCCAGTGGGCAGCTGAGGCTCCCCGGGTTTTCCTAGACATGTACAAGCGCTGCTTTGCCCTGGCTGTCGTTTGCGTAGGATCAGAAAGGCAGCTCTGAGGGACCCATGTGGAACTTTCCAGTGGGTTTGCAGATCTTTTTTGGGAAGAGGGCAGAGGCCCAGGCTAGAGGAGGGTATTGTTCTTGAGGGTTTGGGATTTTCCCTGGGATTAATTTTTCTCACGTTTTTAGGTTGGTTTCCCCTGGGTGGCCTGAGGACTTTTTCCCATCCTGGGCTGGGTCAGTGAGACTGATTGCTCAGCTCTGTCTGGAGGTGGTTGCATGCTCCCTCGTGGTCTCAGTTTTCTCATCTGTAAAATGAGTGGTCTAGATCTGGGTAAGAGGCACCGCCTGGATACTGGTAGTTCCCTGTTGGGCACACATCCCAGGAAACAGGACTCTTTCCCAGACCTCACCCTCGCCTGGAAGCCAGGACCAATTAGCTTGATACGGAAAATCCATTCGCCATTTGGATCTTGTCTAAGGAACCTTCTAGCTTCGAAATTCTCTGATGCAGGCTGGGTACTCTTCTGATTTAAAAAGTGGAGTGGTGCTGGCCGGGCGTGGTGGCTCATGCCTATAATCCCAGCACTTTGGGAGGCTGAGGTGAGAGGATTGCCGGAGCCCACGGGTTCAAGACCAGCTTGGGCAACTTGGCGAGACCTCATCTCTACAATGAATAAAAAAATTAGCTAGACATGGTACTGTAGACCTGTAGTTCCAGCTGCTTGGAAGATTGAGGTGGAAGGATTACCTGAGTCCAGCAGGCCGAGGCTGTGATGGCTGTGAGTGTGTCACTTCACTCTAGCCTGGGCGATAGAGTGAGACTCCACCTTTAAAAAAAAAAAAAAAAAAAAAAAAAGAGAAAAAAAAGAAACAGTGTCCCAGGGCCCCCAAGACCCCCTGTCCTCAGCAGCCATTCCTGGGGATGCAGTCCTCCGTCTTGTGCGTTACTGAGCGGTGGAATGGGGCCTGGGATCTAAGGTCGAATTAAACGCGATTTAAAAACGGGAGGGGACCTAGCAGTGGTTAAATGCCCGGGCCTGTGAGAGGTGTGTGCTTCTGAGCACGAATCTATTTTCACTCTCAAAATTATATAGCAAAACGCCAGCTCTGCTTCTGCAGGGCGACTGTGGACAAGTTAACCTCTTCTGTGCCTGCTCCTGTTAACTCCACAGAGTTGTTGTGAAGAGTAATTGAGCTAAATGACACGAATAGTAAAAATAGAATAATCAGTCCGTCTACACATGAAATAAGCAATATCTGTAGAAAGGCTCTTGTCCAATTTGGTAGCCACAAGCCACACGGGACTTCTGAGTTACTTGGAAGTGGCAAGTGTGGCCGAGGAACTTAGCCTTTCGTTTTATTTCATTTAAATTTAACTGGCAGCCTGTGGCTTGCAGCTCCCTTGTTGGGTTGGATGGCATAGGCCTAACGAGTTAAGGGTCCCAAAGCAGGAGAAGAAATGGGTGGCACCTACATTTTGAGGGGCATTGGAATTTGATAAAAACATGCAATCGTGTTGATGGTGATGATACTAAAAGCAGGATTTGCTCTGTGTCACCTACTGTCATAAACATGTTTCTGTGCAAATCTTAGTGTTTATGACAACCCTGTGAGGAAGGGTATAATTGTTTCCATTTAACAGATGAAAACACAGATTCGGAGAGCTTAAGTTACCTCCTCAAGGTCTTCCAGTGAGTAAGAAGGTACATTTGAGTTTAGGTTGGCTTGCCTGGCCTGAAGTGGTGACAGCCTATTCCTGTCACCCAGAAGCCCTCTCAGAACCAACCGCCAGGACTAAAGACTAAGAAACAAGGAGGCCACAGATAATCCCCAAACCTTAATTTAATCAATAATTCAGTTTCTTGGACCAACACTCTTCTTATAGTGACCTGAGAGCAAATGTTTTCCTTCTTCTTTTTCTTTTCTTCTGTCGCCCAGGCTGGAGTGCAGTGGCCGCTCCCGGCCACCGCAGCCTCGACCTGTTGGGCTCCGGCGATCCTTCTGCCTCAGCCTTCCAAGTAGCCGGAATTACAGGCATGCGCTACCACGCCCGACTGATTTTTTGATTTATTGTAGAGATGAGGTCTTATTGCCCAGGCGGGTCTCGAACCCGCGGGCTCAGGCAATCCACTCACCTCAGCCTCCCAAAGGCGCAGGATTACAGGCTGAGCCACCGAGCCCAGCTCTTTTCTTTTCTTTTTGAGTCAGGGTCTCACTCTGTTGCCCAGGCTGGAGTGTGGTGGCATGTTCATGGCTTGTTGCAGCCTCAACCTCTCGGACTCAGGAGATCTTTCTGCCTCAGCCTCCTGTGTAGCTGGGACTATTGGCATGCAGAACCACGCTTGACTTTTTTTTTTTTTTTGAGTTGAAGTCTCACTCTGTTGCCCAGGCTGGATTGCAGGGGCATGCTCACAACCACCGCAGCCTCGACCTGCTGGACTTAGGTGACCCTTCCACCTCAGTCTTCCAAGTAGTTGGAACTACAGGCATGTACTACCACGTCCAGCCAATTTTTTGATTTATTTTAGAGACGAGGTCTCACCATGTTCCCCAGGCTGGTCTCGAACCCTCAGACTCAGGCAATCCTCTTACCTCGTCCTCCTAAAGTGCTGGGAATATAGGCTTGAGCCACCATGCTCGGCCTGCTGTTCTTTTTTTCTTCCTTTCCTCCTTTCTTTCCTTTTTAAAGGAATTATGAAATTAAAAGCAAAGTTGAGCCCACACATGCTGTTTTACCATCATAATGTAATTTCTATTAGATACCAACATGTGGATCCTGAGATTTCAAATAAGAACTGGTATTTCTGGGTTCTTATAAAAACTCAGTGGCTTAGTCCATCTGGGCAGCTGTAACAAAACGCTTACAAGCAACAGAAATTTACTTCTCACAGTTTGGGCAACTGGAAGTCCAACACCAGGGTCTCCGCATGGTTGGATTCTGGTTAGGGCATTCTTCCGACTAGCAGACTGCTGACTTTTCTCTGTGCCCTTATGTGATGGAAGGAGTGAGGGTCTCTTGGGAGTCCTGACCTTTAAAAAAAAAAAAAGAGGCCAGGTTCTGTGGCTCAGTCTGTAATCCCAGCACTTTGGGAGGCCGAGGCGAGAGGATTGCCTGAGCATGAGGGTTCGAGGCCCACCTGGACAACTTGGCGAGACCGCCTCTCTAAAATAAATAAAAAACTAACCGGGTGTGGTAGTGTGCACCTGTAGTTCCAGCTACTTGGAAGGCTGAGGCGGAAGGATCGCTAGAGCCCAGCAGGTCGAGGCTACCGTGGTTGGGAGCGTGCCACTGCACTCCAGTTTGGGCAACAGAGTGAGACTCCAACTCAAAGAAAAAAAAGAGAGAGAGAGCAAGAGAGAGATGGGGTCTTGCTATGTTGTCCTGGCTGAACTTGAACTCTTGACCTCAGGTAATTCCCCTGCCTCAGCCTCCTGAGTAGCTGAACTGTAGGGTTCCTTTGGTAAGGGCACCAATCCCATTCCTGAGAGCAGGGCTCTTATTCCCTCCCAAAGGCCTCACCTTTCTAATACCATCACCTTGGGGTTAAGATTTCAACATATACCTTTTGTGGGGGGGAGACCTGCACACATCCAGATCATAGCACAAAGCCAAATCTAGCAGCAGCTGGAGCTGAGCCCAACCTGCCCCCTGACCTGGTCCCATGCCCTCCGGTTTTCTGTATTCCGTGCGCCTCCCTGTGGTCTCTCTCTTGCTCTGCTCATTTTACCTGCCTCAGGGTGTAAATATCCACTGGCTTTTGACTTGGGCATATATCATGGTTCTGCACCTCTTTCCTCTTCACTCTAATTTCTCTTCTCTGTTCCATTGTTTAGAAAGAAAGCCATTCAGGCCTTAGAAAAGCCAAATTACTTCCATTTTTGTTAGAGACCTTTTATGACCAAGTAGAGACTCGGATTGAGTTTTAAATTTGGCTCCTGTTTCACCTGTTTTTCATCTATTGGAAATCCAAACCTTTTTTTTTGTTTTGAGTAGGAGTCTCACTGTTGCACAGGCTGGAGTACAGTGGCACGCTCAAGGCTGCTGCAGTCTCGACCTGCTGGACTCAGGCAATCCTTCCTTCTGCCTCCCCTTCCAAGTAGCTGGAACCAGCTACTTTTTTTTTTGAGTTGGAGTCTCACTCTGTCGCCCAGACTGGAGTGCAGTGGTCGTTCCCGGCCACCGCAGCCTCGACCTGCTGGACTCTGGCGATCCTGCCGCCTCAGCCTTCCAAGTAGCCGGAATTACAGGCATGCACTACCATGCCCAGCTGATTTTTTGATTTATTGTAGAGATGAGGTCTCGCTGCCCAGGTGGGTCTCGAACCCACGGGCTCAGGCAATCCACTCACCTTAGCCTCCCAAAGGCGCGAGATTACAGGCTGAGCCGCCGAGCCCGGCTTAAGTTTTTGATTTATTGTTGAGACGAGGTCTTGCCAACTTGCCCAGGCTGGTCTCAAACCCCTGGGCCAAGGCAGTATTCTTCTTGCCTCTGCCTCCCAAAGTGCTGGGATTATAGGCATGAGCCACCACGCCTAGCTGAGAATTCATTACTTTTAGGGGAGTTTTAAGGAGAGCTTTAGCACACTTTATTTTGGGGGAGAGGGGAAGGGGAGCATTCTAAGGTTTATCATCAAATTTTTCTTTTTTTTTGAGTTGGAGTCTCACTTTGTTTCCCAGGCTGAAGTGCAGTGACACCCTCATGGCCATCTCAGCGACGACCTGCCAGGCTGGGGCGATCCTTTTGCCACAGCCTTCCAAGTAGGCGGAACTACAGGTGTGTGCTTCCACACCTGGCTAATTTTTTGATATGTTGTAGAGATGAGGTCTTGCCAAGTTGCCCAGGCTGGTCTATCATCAATTTTTTTTTTTTTTTTTTTTTTGATTTGGAGTCTCACTCTGTCCCCCAAACGGGAGTGCAGTGGCCACTCCTGGCCACCGCAGCCTCAACTCGCTGGGCTCTAATGATCCTTCTGCCTCAACCTTCCAAGTAGCTGGAACTACAGGCGCGCACTACCACGCCCGGCTAATTTTTTTTTATTGTTGAGATGAGGTCTCGCCAAGTTGCTCAGGCGGGTCTTGAACCCGCGGGCTCAGGCGATCCACTCACCTCAGCCTCCCAAAGGTGCGGGATTGCAGGCTGAGCCACTGAGCCCGGCTTTCCTCAAATTTTTAATGTCCTTTGGTGCTGGGGTTTTACCCCTTAGGTAAGGTTTGAGAATGCCTGGGAGGATGCTCATGGCACTTTGTGAGCAGGATCAGGTTTCTGGGTATGCTGTGGTAGATGAGGGAAGAGACGTACCACTCTTGTCTTTAGTTCTTGCACTTGTGAGTTCGAAGAATCCTTTTTGGAGGCCCCCACTCCCCATTAAAGGACTGAGTAATAATCTGCCAGCAGATTAGTCCATAATGACCTCAAGTATTCCTAGGATTAAATAAGACAAGGAAGTGATGTGGCCTCTCCTCACCTGAGAACAGAGTGTTTGCATATACTTGGGTGGGCTAGGGCTTGTTTTGTTGGGCCATACATTGTCTTAAAAACTGAGACAGGCTGGGTGTGGTGGTTCACGCCTGTGATCCCCCAATACTTTGGGAGGCCGAGGCGAATGGATTGCCTGAACCCAGGAGTTCGAGACCAGCCTGGGCAACTTGGTGAGACCTTGTCTTTACAATATATAAAAAAATTAGCCAGGCTTGGTAGCATGTGCCTGTAGTTCTGGCTACTTGGAAGACTGAGGTGAAAGGATCGCTGGAGCCCAGCAGGTCAATGCTGGGGTGGCCATGAGTGTTCCACTGTACTCCAGCCTGGGTGACAGAGTGATTAAACTCTGACTCAAAAACAAACAAACAAAAAAACTAGGACAGTTCACAGAAGTCCTTTGTTGGCTGGGACAGTTTGTTAACAGTTGAGATGGTTCAGGGGACAGTACGGATTGCCAATTTCTCCCCCAGGTGAGGCCACCTGAGGGGTACATGTCTGCCTGACTCCCTAGATGTTGGAACCAAGGGGGGTGCCCCTTAAGATAGGAGTGCTCTGTGCCCCTCACTGCTGTCTCATCCGTTTGGTGACTGAGCACCAGGACATCCTCCCACTCTAGGGCTGGGCAGTTTTTCTTATATACCATGCAGTACACATGCTTTAAGCACGTGCAGGAGAACAGAAGCTGATGCTAGGGTCATTTCCAGTCACATGTGATACCTGCGTGATCTCTGTGGGAATTTGAGTTTGTGGTTCCCCAGCCGCAATACACATGCCCTGTGCTCACATGCAGCCGGGGTGCCCATTCTCTGGTTCTTGTAGACCAGGTGTTGGCAAATTACAGCCTGTGAGTCAGATGCTGCCTGGAGCCTATTATTGTGAATAAAGTTTTATTGGCACACAGTGACACTCATTTCTGTATTGTTGGGGTGCTTTTGCATTGCAATGGCAAAGTTGAATAGCTGGAATAGAGCCTCCATGGCCTTTGAAGCCTCAACTATTTGTATTTACTGTCCTTTTGTTTTTTAAGTTGGAGCCCATGCTGGAGGGCAATGGCACAATCACAGCTCATGGCAGCTTGAACCTCCTGGGCTCAGATAATCCTTCCACTGCAACCTCCCAAGTAGCTGGTTCTACAGACCTGTGCCACCGTGCCTGACTAATTCTTTTTTTTTAACTATCAATCTGTAAAGTACTCTTTGTTACACCCTCCCAAAATGTAACTTGCTCCCTTTGCTTACATGTCCCATCATCTATCACCCATCCCAGAAGCCAGAAACCAGGAGTCATGCCAAATCTTAGTCTTTATTATTATTATTATTATTGTAGAGATGAGGTCTTGTCAAATTGCCCAGGCTGGTCTTGAACCCATGGATTCAGGCAATCCTTTCCGGTTTTTTTTTTTTTTTAAAGAGGTGTGGTCTCACCATATTGCCCAGGCTGGTCTCAACTCCTGGGTTCAAGCCATTCTCCAACCTCGGCCTCCCAGAGTGCTGGGATGACAGGTACATAACCATCTGTATAGAAACCTTTATAGAAACAAGTTTGCTGCTCCTGGTGTTGACGAAGGTATTCCAGAAGTGAACAGACAGACCTTTACTATTTTCTTCTTAAGCCAGCCTGTGGAAGGGGGTTGGGGGGAGATAAGAACATTCGCTCCCCTGCAATATGCCATAATAACCTGCAATTATCCCTTCACAGCACAGGTTGCAGCCTGTTTCCCTAGCTCTCGGGCTGGTACACACCTTATACTTGTGGGAGAAATATCACAACTCATTTTACCTGAAATGCTTTGCCTTCCTTTTAAAAATGTTTCATATTTGTTATCAGATTGTTTTTATGGAGCGGGAAACACTTACAAGCAGCAGATAAGGAAAGTATCAGATTGATGAGGAGATTAACCAGGCAGCTTGTTCTCAGCAACTGTTTGCTGCTTCAGGACAGGAGGAACTTTCCTGAAAAGAGCATGGAGCGATCCTCCTGATCCTCCCAGGGACACCCACCCCCAACCAGGTGGGGGTAGGTGGGGATGGCGGCTCAGGGAAAGCTTGATTCTGAAGCATCAGTGCCCCAGCTACTGTCAGCCAGAGAGGACGTGAGTTGCCTGCTGGGGAGACGAGCTGTCATCTTTTATGCTTCTAGTTTCGTTTGGATTGTAACGACTCTTCCTGTCCTATTATTAGCTTGTTGAAAGGAAACTGGGCGCTGAACTTACGGTTAATGTTATCTTGCAAGAGTCACAGTAGCTTCATAGAGGACCCCACTAAGGGTAGAAATAGTTCTGAGAAAAGAAAAAGAACTAGCTGTGTTTGTTCCCCCTTCCCGTCCTCTTCCTCCTGTCTCCTCTTTAATCCGCCATAGTAATCTCAAGCAGCCATTTTTGTAGGCAGATAGCAGGCATTTGACATTAGTGGTTCTCAGTGGGCAGTGTCTGGGATATTTTTGTTTGTCACAATCTCATGGGTGTGGGGGTGTTACTGACATCTAGCCTGGGATGCTCCAGCTCACCCTGAGTAGCGCAGGACGTCCTCTCTGGTCCCAGATGCCACCAGTGCTGAGGCTGACAGCCCCTGATCTGGATGCTGACCATGTCTCCTTCTGTTAGGTTTTTAGTAGTCTTCTTACTTTTCAGGTTTTTTTCCCCTCCATCTTTGCATGTTGATCAGACCGTATTTTACGTCTCAGAGAATGTTCTTTAGAGGGTGTCATTGAAGCATCAGAATGTCTTCTCATCAAACATTGTCTTGTGTGGGGTACAGGGAAGAGATGGAGTTCTGAGAGACTTAGGTTTGAGTCCTTGCTCTGACTGTGAGGTCAGATAAATCTTTTTTTTTGAGTTGGAGTCTCACTCCGTCACCTAGACTGGAGGGCAGTGGCACACTCACGGCCATCCCAGTGTTGACCTGCTGGACTCTGGTGATCCTTCCGCCTCAGCTTTCCAAGTAGCTGGAACTACAGGTGTGCGCTACCATGCCTGGCTAATTTTTGATGTCTTGTAGAGACGAGGTCTTGCCAAGTTGCCCGGGCTAGTCTTGAACCCGTGGGCTCAGGCAATCCACTTGTGTTGGGATTACAGGCTGAGCTACCAAGCCCAGTCTTTTTTAAAAATTGAGTTGGAG
The DNA here is from genome assembly GCF_000164805.1 of Carlito syrichta. Classification (NCBI taxonomy): domain Eukaryota; kingdom Metazoa; phylum Chordata; class Mammalia; order Primates; family Tarsiidae; genus Carlito; species Carlito syrichta. The sequence continues at coordinate 102,105 of NW_007256214.1, read as the reverse complement.
TCTCACTTTGTCGCCTAGACTGGAATGTGGTGGATGATCATAACTTAGCGCAGCCTTGACCTGCTGTCTCAGGCAGTCCTTCCACCTCAGCCTCCCAAGTACCTGGGAATTACAGGTACGTGCCACCATGCCCGGTTAGTTTTTAAATTTTTGGTAGAGAAGAGGTCTTGCCATATTGCCCAGGTTGAACTTGAACTTCTGGACTCAGGCAGTCCTCTCGCCTCCGCCTCCCAAAAGTGTTCGGATTACAGACATGAGCCTACTGTGTCCGGCCTTAGATGAGTCTTTTAACTGAAGTCCTCTCATCTGTCAAGTAATGCTAGTACAGGTTAAGTGTCCCTTATCCTAAATGGTCGGGATCAGAAGTATTGTTAGAGTTTGGATTTAAAAATTTTTTTGGAATATTCACATACACATAAGGAAGTATTAGGAGAGGGGACCAAAGTGTAAATGCAAAATTCATTTGTTTTATATGCACATCATGCACATAGCCTGAAGGTAATTTTATACAATACTTTAAACAATGTAAGTGACCTTCACATGAGATCAGGGGTGGGATTTTTCCACGTGTGTTGTCATGTTGCATTCAGAAATGTTTGGATTTTGGAACATTTCCGGTTTTTGGATTAGGGAAGGTCAATCTATTGTGTCTTTCCTAAGTGTCTTTGTGGGTGGTTGTCAGGATAAAATGAAGATGCTGTGTGCAGTATGGAAAGTGTAGCATGGCAATGATATAACTCCCTGGAAACCAAGTGTACCACTAAAGAGCTGACCTGAAACAGGAGATAACTCGACTAAAGAATTAGCCATTACACCTCTAAGACTTAGCTGTCTGTTTTGTAGAAATGAGAGTAGCGAGCCTTAGGAAGATTGATGAACAGAGCCATGCCATGTAAGCGTCTGTGAGGCTCGTCATCAAGGAGTATGGACAACAAGACATTCTGGGAACATGAAAACCTCATAATAAAAACTAGGAGCAAGGTCTGGGTGCTGCCATCTCAGCCACTCTGTCCCCTTTCCTGGAGGTCCTAGCCCTTAAAGAAAAAGAAAAAAGAAAAGTCACATGAAAGTATTAGACAAGCACAGCCAAAACTGATGTTACTTAGAAATAATAGGATTTTTCTCTCAACGATTAGAACTGTTTCTATGCGAGGTCCACATTAGAAATCTAACAGTGTTTCTATGTAGCAATAATAACCCTATAGAAAATGTCCCCGTTCTTAGTGTCAACAAAGAGGATGTGTCGTCTGACCAGCGTGTGAGGTCTTTATGGAGGAAACCATTGTGTTTTACTGAAGGACAGAATAGAAGCTGGTTATATGATGAGGTTGATTTGAGGGCAGGCGATACGATATTATTGAGCTATTCTCCATGCTTTTTTATTTTATTTTATTTTTTGGAGTTGGGGTCTCGCCCTGTTGTCCAGACTGGGGGAGAGCAGTGGCAGCATCATAACTCACCACAGCTGCGACCTCCTAGGCTCAGGTGATCCTCCCTCCTCAGCCTCCTGAGTAGATGGGACCACAGGCGGGTATTCTCCACGATTTTATTGCCAAGGAATTGAGGCTCAGAGTGGGTTGGGCAGTCTTCTCAAGGTCACACAGCCGATTCACAGGTCTTTTTCAACGTTTTCTCTGGACTATCTTGTACTTCCTAAATAGGATTTCATGTTGATTTCTGATAGTCATTTTCCTTATGAGTTTCTTCTGAGTGATTTTTTTTGTGTCTGGAATGTAGCTTTACTAGATTCTTTTTTTTTTTGAGTTGGAGTCTCACTCTGTCGCCCAGGCTGGAGTACAGTGGCACACTCACAGCCACCGCAGCCTTGACTTGCTGGGTTCAGGCGATCCTTCCGCCTCAGCCTTTCAAGTAGCTGGAATTATAGGCGCACGCGACTATGCCCGGTTGATTTTTTAATTTATTGTAGAGACGAGGTCTTGCCAAGTTGCCCAGGCTGGTCTCAAACCCGTGAGCTCAGACAATCCTCTCGCCTTGGCCTCCCAAAGTGCTGGAATTACAGACTTGAGTCGCCACACCTGGCCAACTGGATTCTATAATACATTATTAGAGAAACATTTCTGATATTTTGGTCCAGGAAGAGGTCCAGTGCTCATGAGTTGGCCAACCCATTTTATCTTCCTTCCATTGTTCATTTTATTTTATTTATTTTATTTTTTTGAGTTGGAGTCTCACTCTGTCGCCCGGACTGGAGTGCAGTGGCCGCTCCCGGCCACCGCAGCCTCGCCTGCTGGGCTCCGGCGATCCTGCCGCCTCAGCCTTCCGAGTAGCTGGAATTACAGGCACGCGCTACCACGCCCAGCTGATTTTTTGATTTATTGTAGAGATGAGGTCTCGCTGCCCAGGCGGGTCTCAAACCCGCGGGCTCAGGCAATCCGCTCACCTCAGCCTCCCAAAGGCACGGGATTACAGGCTGAGCCACCAAGCCCGGCCAGTGTTGATTTTAAATAAGAGTTGTGCTTCCCTGGCAAATAAGAGTACCTGCCATGTTGAAGTATCAGGGCTTTAGGAAGCTTCTCATTGGCTCATAAACACTTTATATGTTGTGGGTAGACTTAAAAAAATGGGTGACTGATTTTGGGTCATTCTAACTCAATTGGTCTATTGTCCAAATGCCTACTATTTAAAGAATCTCGGGGAAAATTGCTGTGCTTTGCACATCCAGACTTCCTAAGTTGGGCTTTTATCCCTAGTAGTGTTGTTAGTAATGGCGGTGCTGTGTTGAATGTCTATAGGCTATCATTCCATTTAATCCCAACATGATGCCAGGAAGTGTCAGATATTACCGTCTCCGTTTTACAGATGAGAAAACTGAAGCTGAGAGGTGAAGGGACTTGTCTGAGGTCATGCAACTGGTTAATGGTCGAGTTAAAATTGGAACCCAGGAATGCCTGGGCTGTAGCCATTGCGCTGTCCTGCGAGGGCTGCCTCGTACCTCCTAGATATCAGCTGTCAATCATGCCCTGTTTAAAACAGAAGAAAGAAAAATCCTCATGTCTATTGGCCCGCTGATCCTGTATTTAGTAGAGGAACTAAGGTAGCTTGACTTTTTAGTGAATCTGTGGAATTGCTGTAATTTTTTTTGTTGTTATTGATGTACTTGTTCAAGTTCCTTTTGAGAATGCACATTTGTTTTGAAACCAAACCTGTCTTTCTTGCCTACATTTCAGTCAGAACTAAGACATGGTCCGTTTTACTATATGAAGCAGCCACTCACCACAGACCCTGTTGATGTTGTACCGCAGGATGGACGGAATGATTTCTACTGCTGGGTTTGTCACCGGGAAGGCCAAGTCCTTTGCTGTGAGCTCTGTCCCCGGGTTTATCACGCTAAGTGTCTGAGACTGACATCGGAACCAGAGGGGGACTGGTTTTGTCCTGAATGTGAGGTTAGTTCCTGATGAATGAATGCATTGCCTGCTTCGTTTCCTCTCCTACCTCTTTCTTCTTTTGTTTTTAATTTTTCAAATATTCCTGACAGAGGGAAGGGAGCCGTTTCTTGCTTTCCACCTGCTCTGTCTTGGCCACCCCCTTTTTTGGGGCCAACGTTGGCCATGGCCACAGCCCTGCAGCTCCTGGAAAGACAGTTGCACTGAATATTGTTTCTGTTTTTTCATGGGTCATTGGATCGCTTTGAGATCTGCAGCGTCTCTGAATCTTCAGCAGTTCCCACGTTCTGAAATGCTCTCACGGTCTTCCCCTTTCGTGGATGTTCTTCCCTGCTGCCTCGCTGGATCATCTGCCGTAGCCAAGCTGGGAAGACCAGTTTTGGTTGTGTGTTCCGAGTGGTGGCCGTCTGATGCTTTCTTTCACGCAACAAGCATTTTTTTCCTTTCTTGTTTTTTTGGAGATAGAATCTTGCTCTGTTGCCCAGGCTGGAGTGCAGTGGCACATTCATAGCTCGCTGCGCCCTCAAACTCCTGGGCACAAGTGATCCTCCCACCTCTGTCTCCCTAGTAGATGAGACTCCAAGTGTGTACCACCACACCAGCCTCCTTTTTTTTGTAGAGATGGGATCTTGCTGTTTTGCCTGGCCTGCTGTCAAATTCCTGGCCTTAAGTGACCTCTCGCCTCTGCCTTCCAAAGCACTGGGATTACAGGCAGGAGCCACTGTGCCCAGCCAGCAAGTTTTCCTTTGTGCCTTTCTGGTACTGAGGATTTGACAGTGTACCAACACAGGCAAGATTCATATTTTTTTTCAGCCGAAAAGGATGAGAACCAAAATAAATAAAGTTTACATATATATAATGAGTTAGATGAAAAGTGCTCTGGAGAAAACAAGTTCAGGATAGAAAGAGAAGGTCCAGGGGTGTGCAGGGTATTTTCGGGCCTCGCTATGATTTGAGAAAGACTTGAGGAAGGGAGGAGGGAGCCATGTAACCATTTGGGGGAGGCCTTCCAGGCAGAGGCGGCAGTGCACTGTGCGTAGGAAGGCCGTGTTTGTGCAAGCCCAAAATGCCCTTCTTTAAAACCAGTGAGCTGGGTTTCCGCTGCTGTGCGTGGCTCCTGTTCTTGGTGACCCTCAGCGATGATGCTTTTTTGAAATGCTGAGAAGAAGAATGTCATCTACAGAGTCTTTGTGTCTTGGATTCAAAAGTACATTGGAGTTCGATCCCCAGTGAGGAAGCTTTCTGTGTGTGAAATGGGAAAACTGCCCAGATGTCTTCAGCAAGCTACAGGGCAGTGTCCGTGGTGCGCTTTTGTGTGGGGAACGGAGAAGAATAAGAAATGGCCTGAAAAGAAGTCAGACGTCGGATCAGCATGGCGATGACACTGTAGCTAGCATTCTGCCCGTGAACTGGCAAGAGATGGCCCTGTGCTCTCTGGGCTACCCTGGATGGAGAAACACATAGGATGTCTTTGCTCAGTGGTGCCCTCCTCGGTGCCCAGAGCCTGACCTCATTCTACGACATTTAGAATGGGAACTGGATCCTTTACCGGTTTTCTTCCATCTTGACCAAGTCTTCCTGATTGTTTAATGATATTGCAAGAAAAGATCGTGGCTCAGATAGGACTCTTCTGCTGCAGGTATTGTTCTTGATGCAAGTAGCAGTTCCTGATGAAAGCTGGCTGACACAAAAGGGATTGGTGATCATCACCCATGGGGAGAACCCAGAGGCAGGGCCAGGCCAGTTGTCACAGAGCTAGCTCCTTCCATCTCATTGTGGAGGGGATGTGTACTTGGATAGGGAGAAAGTTCTCCTGAGAGGAGGCAGTCTCTCCTTGCATCTGTTTTTTTTTTTTTTTTGGAGTTGGAGTCTCACTGTGTCCCCCAGACTGGAGTGCAGTGGCCAGCAACCTCAACCTGCTGGGCTCCGGTGATCCTTCCGCCTCAGCCTTCCAGGTAGCTGGAACTACAGGCACGTGCTACCACGCCTGGCTAATTTTTTTGATTTATTGTAGAGATGAGGTCTCACCAAGTTGCCCAGGCCGGTCTCGTACCTGCGGGCTCAGGCAATCCACTCACCTCAGCCTCCCAAAGCGCAGGATTATAGTTTGAGCCACGAGCCCAGCTTTGCATCTGTTTTTATCAAGCAGGGGAGTTTGGCCGATTTGCCCTTGGGCTCACTGGGCAGCATTGGCTCACCAGTGCGCAAACAAAAAAGCTTTGAGAAATGCTTCTCTGGTACTTTTGGTGTTTTGGGAGGCAGGGACTACCAACCAGGAAGACAGGGTCGAGGCTGGGAAGGAGTGAATGATAGTTGGGCCGGCAGCCCAAGTGGTCACCACGGGTAGTTACCTGGAAACAAACTGGGATTCAAACAGGCAGGTGTTCTGTGTCCAACCCAGGGCCCCGAGTCTCCTCCAGGGATGAAATGCTCAGGCAGTCTACTGGAGAGGCTGGTTGTTCAGACCCTGGTAGCTAAGTAAACAGACATGTGTGTCAGGCACTGTTTCAGCTTCTGAGTGACTTGTGTTGGCCTTTTCCTCGACAACCGGCGAGACACATCTCAGAGTTCCTTTTGGAGGCCCCAGAGATGTGAAGAATGGAAACAGAATCCAAATTAATTGGAGAAAACTTTTCTCAGCTCTCCCGACACAGATGGTTAAGGCGTGTTTCCTGACATCATCAGAATTTGCTATTTTTGTTGTTGCTGTTATATGAAGAGTCTGAATCCTTAAGATATAGTACCAGATTTACATAGTGGAATCTGCTTTCAGACATCTCTGTGGGTCTCTCTTTGGATGGGAATTTCCCTTATGAAATGGTATTTCTTGCCCATGGAGACAGACAGGAGACTTTGCTTCTTGAATAGTTTGCCTGGATGTCCTGCAGCTCTTCTTGTATTCTTTCTACAGGAAGTCTGTCCCTTTCTACAAGGGAATGTCCTTGAGTTAATGTCTTGTCAGTTTCCTGAGAGATAGCCTAGAGCCTTAAGAGGACCAGGATAAGTGGTTGATAAGTCCTCATCCTGTGAGATGATCACCCTGAAACCATCAGCGGCCTTTGCTTTCATACTCCATGCTTGAAACCCAAGGGCTATCATCATGACCACTTTCCAGGTCCCTGTCTCCCCACACCTGTCCTGGATCATGTCTTCATGAGCTAAAAATACTGATAAGATAATAAATGGGTCGATGTGCTTTTGATTTTTACCCACTGATGTAGTACATTTTGTTCTGGTAGATTGGCGTCTTTGCCAAGCCCAACAGCTCGTCTCACGTCGATGAGAATCACTTTCTATGTGTGAGTTTATGGAGAAGATGGACTGAACGGGAAGTAAGTACATGGATAGCAGCTTTTTTCCTAACTGGACACTTGTACATGGTTTTGACTTATAGAAAATCACGGTCGCAGAATGCATCGAGACTCAGAGCAAGGCCATGACGATGCTCACCATCGAGCAGCTGTCCTACCTGCTCAAGTTCGCCATTCAGAAGATGAAGCAGCCAGGGGTAAGGAGAGCGCGGCTCTTGGCATCAGCGTACACGAACACGGTGACGTTTGTTTTGTTCTGTTAACGGCTTAGCTCCTCAGACACCTCACATGCTGTTCGGACCTTCGAGGGTGGCCCCATTTCCGTCTTTGTCAATTAAGCCTGATGCAGGGTGGCAGTCAGCACTGTCGTGAGCCCTCTGTGTCTCAGAGGAGTTGAATCGGGAAGTGACATGCAGTAGCACATTGGCGGGGAGCTAGATTCCGATTGGTTGTTAAGTGAAACCTCATACCCCATTGGGCAAGGGGGAGCTGTGTGTTCCTTCCCAAGGGAGTGAGTAAAATTCCATCTCATGAGAAGAGCTGAGTGCAGCACGGTTTATTTATAATCAGGGTCTGGGGATGGAGCCTTCAGGTCAAGGTCAACCAGTGAAACTTCCATAGAGGGAGAGAACTAGTCTAGTTCCTTCCATTTTCAAATGGGATTTGAGGAAGAACCTTTGCCCCTTAAAGAAAATCTTGCCGGGCATGGTGGCTCATGCCTGTAATCCCAGCACTTTGGGAGACGGAGGTGAGAGGATTGCCTGAGTCCAGGGGTTCAAGACCAGCCTGGGCAACCTGGCGAGACCTTGTCTCTACAGTAAATCAAGAAAAATTAGCCAGTCATGGTGGTACACACCAGTAGTTCCAGCTACTTGGAAGGCTGAGACGGAAGGATCGCCTGAGCCCAGCAGGTCAAGGCTGCGGTGGCCGTGAGTGTGCCACTGAACTCAGTGGTGAAGGTTACTCACACCATAGCCATTGTGGTTTGTGGATTTATCATGATAGTTTTTCAGGAAAACGGCAGAAAAAAACTTGTTTTAGAAAATGATATTATTTGGCTGGATTATAGTGTTCACGTCTATAATCCCAGCACTTTGGAAGGTAGAGGCGAGAGGATTGCCTGAGTCCAGGGGTTTGAGACCAGCCTAGGCAACTTGGCAAGACCTCATCTCTACAATAAATCAAGAAAATTAGCGGGCACGGTGGTGCACACCTGTGGTTCCAGCTTCTTGGAAGGCTGAGGCAGAAGGATCGCCTGAGCCCTGAAGGTTGAGGCTGCGGTGGCCGTGAGCGTGCCAATACACTCCAACCTGGATGACAAGAGTGAGACTCCTACTCAAAAAAAAAAAAGATACTGTGACAACATAACCAGTGCTTAAGACATTTTTTCTACAAGTGAGTCTAAATAAACTTGAGGGTGAGTCTCCCCCTTCTGATTAGCACAGAGGGCAGTTACCACCTGGCTTGCTGGTGGCCCTTTGTGAAACTCCTCAGAGTCCTACCAGGTCAAAGGAATATGCATAAACGCAGAGTCCCAGGCATGCATTTATTTATTTACTTATTTAGAGGCAAGGTCTCCTTCTGTCGCCCAGGCTGGAGTGCAGTGGTGAGATCATGGTTCACCATAGCCTTAACCTTAACCCCCTGGGCTCAAGTGATCCTTCCACCTCAGCCTCCCAAGTAGTAACCTCCTGAATAACTGAGACTACAGGTGTGCGCCACCGTGCCCACTGAATTTTTTTTTTTTTTTTTGAATGGAGACTGAGGTCTCACTGTGTTGCCCAGGTTGGTCTCAAACTCCTGGGCTCCGAAATCTGCCTGCCTTGGCCTCCCAGAGTGCTGGGATTATAAACATGAGTTACTGCGCCTGGCTGCAAAATCTTTCTGTCTGCATTTTCTCTCATGTGTGAAATATCTGTTGGCTCTTTTTGTTTTAGAAAGCAGGATTTATTTAGAAGATAGAAAGGCTCCCACAGTGGGAGGGGGCCCAAGGAAGTTGCCCACCTGTTGGCTCTTAAGGGACTTTCTTTGGTGTGTCATCTTGAGGTGTAGCTGGATGCCACTTTGTCATGAATTTTGATTATGAGCTTCTACGGGGTATAGATCAGCCTCGTTCAGAGCCCAGGTCTAATGTGACTGATAGTGTATTATAATTATCCATCTTAATGTAAGAGAATAGGACCTGTTACTTGGGTGTGTATTGAAAACCAAACAAATAACAAAACCAAATCACAATTGAGTTCATGATTATCCATAAGCAGATAAAGTTAGAAAGTGGACCAACTTGGAGCTCCCAAGGTCATCTTTTGTGGAAACCTTCAGCGCTACATTGTTTGAAAACTTGTCTCCATTTTTCTTTTTCTTTTTTTTTTTTTGAGTTGGAGTCTCACTGTGTTGGCCAGACTGGAGTGCCATGGCACGCTCACGGCCACCCAAGTGTCGACCTGCTGGGCTCAGGCAATCCTTCCGCCTCAGCCTTCCAAGTTGCTGGAACCACAGGTGCATGTCACCACACCTGGCTAATTTTTTTGATTTATTGTAGAGACGAGGTCTCGCCAAGTTGCCCGGGCTAGTCTCAAACCCACAGGCTCAGGCAATCCACTTGCCTCGGCCTCCCAAAGTGCTGAGATTACTGAGCCTGGCCGTCACCATTTTTTAAGTCATTTGCTGATATGAACACTTGGTCTTCACGGCAGTGATGGTTTTGTTCCTGTGCGTGTCTTTTCTTTTACAGACAGACGCATTCCAGAAGCCCGTTCCACTGGAACAGCATCCTGACTACGCAGAATACATTTTCCATCCCATGGACCTTTGTACATTAGAAAAGGTTGGCCTCCGTCAGAGAACCTCACCGTTGTAGCCCATGGTTGTGAGATGACTAAAGAACCTCCCTTGCTCCCCATGCCCCGTCTCAAGTCAGATGATTTCTCTACGTTTTCCTTGCTCCATTTTAATGCAGATAGAATGCCTCTTGATCCTCTGACTTCTTTCCTCTGTAACATTCTCCCAAGGTTGCAGGGGCGTGTTGAAATTCGTTGGTAACACTTCTGCGTGTGATCCTAACCTTTTAACCTGAAAAAGCCATAGGTTCTAAGAGTTAGTGACCCGATCTTCTCTTGCTTTCGGAGGTGCTAATGAGAGCAACAGGAAAGAGGAACAGAAAATGAAGTGTCTGGGCAGCCCCTAGATTAGCAGTAGAGATGTGGCTTCTTAGAACTTGTTTTACTGAAAGAATATTTCTTTAATGCCTGAAGGTGTTTTTAAAAGTTTACGTTCAATTTCCATGCTGAAAATTGCACTTCTAACTCTGTAGATCGTGCATATCATCCTGGTGCTGATTTTCAGACTGCTTACAGCAAAATATGGGTAATGCAGTACATCCGTGAGGAGGAAGCATCATTTGTTATTATCTGCCTTGATAATCCCAAAACAATAAATCCAGTCTGTTTTAGAAAATTCCACCTCCCTCATGGTGTGGTGGGAAAAGTCAGGCATTCAAAAGAGATAGGGTGGAACCCTTGCTTTGTAAATCAGTAGCTTTGGAACTTTGGACATGTTCTGTTATATCACCATACCTCAGTTTCCCCTTCTGGGGATGATAATAAATATTTAATTGAGTTATCATCACTTTTATGTGTAACCATATGACTAATAGTCAATAATATATAAATATATAAAATGCCCTGTTCATTGGAAGGAATTGCTTGTAACAGGACAGATGTTATAAGATGGGAAAATTCAACATATTGTGGTAATTTCAGTGAGTGCCTTTTCATAGGGTTATAGATCTCAAAAATAATAGCATGTGTTAGTCTGTGTTCCAGGTTAAAATAAAAAGCGGCATCTGGGGAAATGGTAGAAGAGCCCTAATTAATTTGGCAAATGACTGCTAAGAAAATGATGTGTGCACACAAGTGTTACTGACCCTGGCTCGTCTAGATTCGCTGACGATGCGCCGTGGCTTCTCTTTCTAGAACGCTAAAAAGAAAATGTATGGCTGCACGGAAGCCTTCCTGGCTGATGCCAAGTGGATTCTGCACAACTGCATCATTTATAATGGGGGTGAGTGGCCCAGATGACTCCGGAGAAGGAGAGCATACTGGGTGTGTCGCACTGATTCCCACCCTTCATGAAGAATCAGGCTCTGAAGCCCTGCCTCAGGGCCGGTAACTGAGAGTGCCTGAGGACAGGTTGCTAATATGTGTGAAGAAGGGCATTGACTTCACTGACATCCCAGTGGCTCGAGGCTACGTGGTGTGACTGCCTCTTGCTGTTGTTTCTAAAAATCTTACTTTATGATAGAGGGATAATTGCATAAAATAAAATGCACAGATTTCATGTTTGCATGTGATGAATTTGACAAATGCATAACCACAAACCCAAATAAGAACATTTCTCTCAGCCTGTTAAATCCCCAGTTTGCCATTTCCAGTAAACCCACTCTCGAACTAGCTACTGGTCTGTTTTCTGTCATGCTAGATTGGATTTGTATATTCCAGAGTTTCATGTCAGTGGAGTCATAGAGATTGTGCCCTTTTAAGTCGAGCTGTTTTACATAGAGTAATATTTTGGGGTTCGTCTATGTTGTTGTGTGTTATTAGTGGTTTGTTGCTGAGGGTTTTTTATGCAATCAATATACCACAGTTTTTCCTCATTGATGTCGATGGATACTGGGGTGTTATCAGCTTTGGCTGTTGGGAATCAAATGGCTGTGAACTTTTTCATACAAGTCCTCTTGTGGATATGTGTTTCCATTTCTCTTGGGTAAATACTTAGGAGGGTATTGCTGTATCGTTCAGTAGGTTTATATTCAACTAGATAACATATTTCACCAAACTGTTTTTACAAAGTGGTTATATCATTTTACACACAACTAGCAGGGTATACAAGCATTCTAGCTGCTCTGCGTCCTTGTCAACACTTGATATTGTCTGTCTTCTAAATTTTGGCCGTTCCGGAAAGTGTTTAATATTATGTTATGGTGGTTTTAATGTGTCTTTCCCTAATTGCATGTGATATTTAGTGTCTTTTCATGTGTTCATCAGTCATTTGTTTATCTTTTTTGGTAAAATACCTTTCTTTTTTTTTTTTGAGTTGGAGTCTCACTCTGTCACCCAGACTGGAGTGCAGTGGCCACTCGCAGCCACTGCAGCCTCGATCTGCTGGGCTCCGGTGCTCCTTCTGCCTCAGCCTTCTGAGTAGCCGGAATTACAGGCATGTGCTACCATGCCTGGCTGATTTTTTTATTTTATTGTAGAGATGAGGTCTCGCCAAGTTGCCCAGGCGGGTCTTGAACCCGTGAGCTCAGGCAATCCACTCACCTCAGCCTCTCAAAGTGCAGGATTACAGGCTGAGCCACAGAACCTAGCTGGTAAAATACCTTTTCAAGTCTTTTGTTCATTTCAAATATTGGGTTCTTTGTGTTTTTATTATTGAGTTGTAGGAGTTCTTTATATTCTGGATAAAGCTTTCTCAGTTCGCATGTAGAGGGCTGAGCCTTTTAGCACAATGGGGAGATCTTCTTCCACCACCCCTCCTTCTCTTCCAGCCTTCTTGTCTTCTGGTCAGAAGTATCCTATCTCAGTGCCCTGTTTCACCCATTGCTCTTGTCCCAGGTCCTCTTGTGCTCAGTTCCCCTGCTGAGATACTCTTCCCTTCCTTGCCTTGATGACGTCCCTGCATCCTTCAGTCTTAGCCTCCAAGTCCTCTGGGAAGTCTTCCCAGATGTCACAGATCATGCTAGATATTCTTGTGAGGGACTCTCACAGAGTCTGTACCTCTGCATGGTGACTCCTAGCAAGCTTTTAAAATGGTGCTGTTTTTATATGTTTGAGTTGCTTTCTAGAATGGAAGCTCTTTTTTTTGGGGGGGGAGGAGTCTCACTCTGTCACCCAGACTGAGTGTAGTGGCTGCTCCCGGCCACCGCAGCCTCGACCTGCTGGGCTCCGGCGATCCTTCCGCCTCAGCCTTCCAAGTAGCTGGAACTTCAGGCGCGTGCTACCACGCCCGGCTGATCTTTTGATTTATTGTAGAGATGAGATCTAGCCAAGTTGCCCAGGCAGGTCTTGAACCCATGGGCTCGGGCAATCCACTCACCTCAGCCTCCCAATGTGCGAGATTACAGGCTGAGCCACCGAGCTCAGTTTGGAAGCTCTTTTTTTTTTTGAGTTAGAGTCTCTCTCTGTCGCCCAGATTGGAGTGCAGTGGCTGTTCCCGGTCACCACAGCCTTGACCTGCTGGGCTCAGGCGATCCTTCCGCCTCAGCCTTTTAAGTAACTGGAACTACAGGCACGCGCTACCATGCCCAGCTAATTTTTGATTTATTGTAGAGATGAGGTCTTGCCAAGTTGCCCAGGGAGGTCTCGAACCCGCGGGCTCTGGCAATCCACTCACCCCAGCCTCCCCAAGCGAGGGATTACAGGCTGAGCCACTGAGCCCGACTGGAAGCTCTTTTAATACCAAGTTTTATTCCCTGCAAACCCCTCGGGCCTAGTGTAGACTGTTGGCTAGTGTTTAGGGAAAGATATGTGAACAGTGGATGAGTGCTCTAAGCACACATACTGCATTATTAACTTAATAGCAGGGCTGAGGGTTCAGGGAAGAGAGAAGGGACAAGACATTGAGAATTCATGTGAAAGATTACAAACTCAAATATGTAGAAAGGCCCGTCCTGGCAAGTGAATGAGTTGAGGTAGAAGGAAAAAATGGCAGCACTAGCCAAAAAAGGCTAGGGGCCATGTGATGGCCACTGATGATGGAGAGCAGGGACCTTCTTCCTGGCCTGGAGAGGCTCCTGCAGGCAACTCCAGTGCTCTGTTGGTTACAGAGTTACCAGGTTTTCTGAGGAAACTAGGAATACCAGGAATCTAGGTATTTTTTTTGTGTGTGTATGAAATCTTCTTGTTAACAGATTTACGGTTTCTGAAAATACCATAATGTTTAAAGAAAATGTGACTTTTACTCTGGTTTAGTACGAAGGTGAAGGATTTAGCGTTTGACCTGAGGCTAAGACCTCTCATTAGCTGGGTGTTCTCATGTAAGTGATGCCTCCAAGCCTTGGCTTACTCACTGACTAAATGGGCACATTTCACACTGCCGCCTAACAGGCTTCTAGAGAGTTAACAGGACAGTGAGAGCTGCTTAGTAGTGAACTGTCTTCCCTCCCCCATTCCCTGCTTGGATTAGAGTCTGGGACAATCGGTGAATAAGGGTCCTTTGCACCAATTTGAGACTTTGAATGTCAAAGCATTTTTATTTTTTATTTATTTATTTATTTTGAGTTGGCGTCCCACTCTGTTGCCCAGGCTAGAGGGCAGTGGTATACTCACGGTTACCACAGCCTCGACGTGCTGGGCTCAGGTGAATCTTTCCACTTCAGTCTTCCAAGTAGCTGGAATCACAGGTGTGTGTCACCATGCCTGGCTGATTTTTTATTTTTTTGAGTCAGTCTCACTCTGTCGCCCAGACTGTATTTTTGCAGGGGCACACTCACAGCCACCTCAGCCTCAACCTGCAGGGCTTAGGTGATCCTTCCACCTCAGCCCTCCAAGTAGGTGGAACTATAGGCGTCTGCCACCATACCTGGCTAGTTTTAAAATTTATTGTAGAGATGAGGTCTTTTCAAGTTGGCCAGGTTGGAGATTTTTGGATTTAATGTGAAGACAAGGTCTCACCATGCTGCCTAGGCTGGTCTCGAACTCCTAAGCTAAGGCATTCCTTTCACCTCGCCCTCCCAAAGTGCTAGGATGACAGACATAAGCCACTACGCCCGACCCTCCAAATGTTTTACCAAATATTAATCCATGATCTCTAGGGAAGCCCCACATAAATTACTCGATTCCAGAGAAGACTGCATGGGGCGCCAGAGATGGGTTGGCTTTGATGGGAAGACTTACATAATTTGAGCCAGAAACTTTTGGTTTTTAACCTTTAAAAGCTTAATCCTACCTGTAGTTCCAGCTACTTGGAAGGCTGAGGTGGAAGGATCGCTGGACCCCAGCAGGTCGAGGCTGCGGTGGCCAGGAGCGGCCATTGCCCTCCAGCCTGGGTGGCAGAGTGAGACTCCAACTCAGAAAAAATAAATAAATAAAAAAATAAAAAAATAAAAATAAAATAAAAGTTTAATCCTGAGGGAAAGCAAGTTAAAACGTTGTTGATGGAAGTGAAGTCCCCAGTCCGGTGTTATAGTGTTGCCATTAGAATTAATCCTATTTTCTTATTCCCTTAGGAAATCACAAATTGACGCAAATAGCGAAAGTAGTCATCAAAATCTGTGAACATGAGGTATGTGTTTCTCACGGTCTGTTTTAGAGGCACCCAGAGTGATGGGCTGGGGCAGCTCTCGGTTTCATGTGCAGAATTTTCTAGTGGTACCGCGGGGATGTTAGACTCTGGAGGCACGGACAACGCCCCACTCTTACGTGATAGTAAAAGCAACAACAAAGAGGGCCCCAGTGCATTAAAAAAAGCACCCTTCCCTTAGCAGTGGTCCAAGATGGCAACGATCTTCTGTTTTTCCCCTGTAAGTCATGGGCAAGCCCTGGGCATCAGGGGTTTTCTTTGCCACCTACATTTGTAATTTCTGGCCTTGGCTCCGCAGCCTGGCGGTGCATCCGGTCCCATTCAGTCCTGTTGCACAAGAGGTTTGGGTTTTGACTTCTGGGGGGAGGCCTTGGCTGCTTCTCAGAGAGTAGCCCAGATGCCCCAGAGAGCCCCTCTCGCAGGGACAGTTTTGGTGGCCTGGGTGAACTGAGCCTCTTGGGTTTCTGGTGGTTGCAGGACAGGCTGGCAGCCAAAACGGCCTGAGAGCCTTTCTTCATTAAGTTCCTGATGCAAGAGCACAAAACTGCCCTTCTGTCCCTCCTCCCCCGCTCTTACCCTGTCCTCTTCCTTCCCCCCT
>NW_007256214.1:80008-86468 GCF_000164805.1 Carlito syrichta | reverse complement strand
CCCCCCCCTTTGCTGTTCCCTCCTGGCCTTGTCTCTCTCCCTTCCCGTGGGCCTGACCCTGGCTTCTCACCACCTTCCCATCCTCTCTCTTGCTTTCCTGTCTCTCCCCTGCCCTCCTCCCTCGCTTTTTCCTCCTGGTCCTTCCCACCCACTTCTCCCCCACTTCCTCCTCTCTTTTGCTCCTTCTTTAAAGCAAACACACACACAAAGAATAAAAAAGTGAGGTGTAAAACGACCTTCAGCCTGTCTGGGTGTTCCCATTCCTTCCTGCATTCTTAAGGAAATGGATATTATTAGGATCCATCCATGGCTGTCTGTTTAGGCACACTTAGTTTACTTTTAGTATTTTCTGTTTTCCTAGGTAATTTAGCACACAGGAAGAACAGTTTTTCATGGCAGTGTACTACTCCTTCACACAATTTATGGATGGTTATTTAATTACTCTTCTTTTGTCATTTAGGCAGTACACAGTTGTATCAGCATTTTAAATGACAAGATGATGAATATAATTGCACTTCTGATTATTTTCTTAGTATATATATTTTTTTTGAGTTGTAGTGTCACTTCGTGGCCCAGGCTGGAGTTCAGTGGCACGCTCGCGGATACCACAGCCTCAACCTGCTGGGCTCAGGTGATCCTTCTACCTCAGCCTTCCATGTAGTTGGAACCACAGGCATGCACCACCACGCCCAGCTAATTTTTTGATTTATTTTAGAGACGAGGACTCGCCAAGTTGCCCAGGCTGGTCTTGAACCTCTGGGCTCAGGAAATCCTCTCACCTTGGCCTCCAAAAGTGCTGGGATTATAGGCGTGAGCCACTGCACCTGGCCTAGTATAATTTTTAGAAGTGCAGTTACCAGGTCAGAACCTGTGAACTTGGCAGAGGCTTTTGGTGGATCTTTCCTGATTGTGCTTTAGAAAAGCTGTAGTGACGTTTGCCACATCCTGGGGTGGACGAACATGATCGTTTTTCTGTGTCCTCTGCAAGATTGGGAGTTCTGACTCCAAAAATAGATGTATGTGTGTTTCCTTCAAAATGTGATCAGTAAAAACCGTGGCAGCTCACTGAGATTTTAGTTTGCATTTGTTGATGACAGATGGTGATGGACCATTTGGGTTTCATTCCTTGGAAATTGCCCAGAAGTGGAGTGGGCTGGGAGGAGGAGATGCGTCTTATCATTTATGTATTTGTTCATGCATTCATTCATTTAATGACTCACTGACCAGTTAGTCTTAAAATTATTGAGCACCTGCTACATGTGTGGCTCTTTGCATGGTGACAGGAGGTAGAGAGAGGAGCAAGGCTGATGCCGAACAGGAACATGACAGCAAGTAACAGTGCAGCAGTGACTCACCTGGGCTTCAGAGCCCGACTGCACGGGTTCAAATCCTGCCCCCGTCCCTTTGCTGCTGGGAGGACGTTGGACAGGTTTCTTAACTTCTTGGATCTTATTTTCTCTGTAAAGTGAGATAACTATAGCCTTGCCTCACAGGGAGGGTAGGGAATAAATGAGTTAATACCCACAGAACACTTACAGTGATGCCAGCACATTCTCAGTCTTCTTGTTGACACCGTTATTGATGGCTGGGTCACTGGAAGTGTTTGACATTTACCTCGTTTAAGTTTTATAACAACCCTATGTGCTGGGGAGTGCTGTCATCCCTCTTCATTGATGGGTGACGAATTGGAGGCTCAGAGAAGATAGCATCTTCCCCTAAAGTCACAGAGCTGGTCGATGGGGGAGTCTGAATTCAGACCCGAGAAGGGAGCTTCGAGGGTGCTTCCAGGTCCTTCGGTTCTAAGCCATGATGTGACCCTGGGGGGGGGACATACTTTGTAAAGACTGAAAAGAGCAATAAGTCAGTTTTCAAGTTGTTGTCAGTGGAAATAGAGCAGGGCAGCACGGTCTTTATGAACTACTCTAGACATAGACATTGCACTTGGCAAGCGGAGTGGAAGAGGGTGGAGCATGGAGCTGGCCCAAGAGGTGCTCAAATGGTTGGGCCGAGGCTGATCACACGGGGCTTTGAAGGAACCGATAGGGTGTTTAGATTTTTTTTTCTTTTTGAGTTGGAGTCTCACTCTGTCACCCAGGCTGGAGTGCAGTGGCACACTCACGACCACCCCACTGTCAACCTGCTGGACTCAGGTGATCCTTCCACTTCAGCCTTCTAAGTTGCTGGAACTATATGTGCATGCCACCAGCCCTGGCTAATTTTTTGATTTATCGTAGAGATGAGGTCTCGCCAAATTGCCCAGGCTAGTCTCGAAGCTGTGGGCTCAGCCTCCCAAAGTGCTGGGATTATAGGCATGAACCACCACTCCCGGCCTGATTTTTTTTTTTTTTTTGAGTTTGGCATCTCACTCTGTCGCCAGTGCTTGAGTGCGGTGGCATGATCATGGCTCACTACAGCCTCAACCTCCTGGGCTCAGGTGAGCCTTTTGCCTCAGACATGCACTACCATGCTTGGCTGATTGTTTTTCTTTTTTAATTTATTGTAAAGACGAGGTCTTGCCAAATTGCCCAGGCTGGTCTCGAACCCCTGGGCTCAGGCAATCCTCTTGCCTCTGTCTCCCAAAGTAATGGGATTACAGGCGTTAGCCACTGTGCCTGATTCAATTTTTTTTTTCTTTTTATTTAGTTGGACATCTCACTCTGTTACCCAGACTGGGGTGCAGTGATTTGATCACAGCCTCCACAACCTAAGCTCAGTGATCTTTCTGTCTCAGTCTCCTGAGTAGCTGGGATTATAGCCATGTGCTACTGCGCCCAGCTAATTTTTAAAATTTTTTTTAGAGACGAGGTCTTGCTGTATTGCCCAGCTGGTCTTGTACTCCTGGGCTCAAGCAATCCTCCTGCCTCAGCCTCCTAAAATACTGGGATTACAGGTGTGAGTCACTACACATGGCTAGGTTTTTAGATTTTGTTGTTAGTTTCTGAACTTGCCAGTACTGACATTTGAGGCTGGAGAATTCTTTGTTGAAGGGAGTGTCCTGTACATCTTCCAGCAGCCCAGTTGTGACAATCAAAAATGTCTCCAGACATTGCCAAATGTTCCCGGGAGTACGGGGAAGGGTTAAGCTGCCCTGGCAGAGAACTTCTGGTTTAATGAGAAGTCCCTAGGAACTTTTTAAAACTTATTTTTGTTTATTTTATTTTTATTTTTTGAGTCGGAGTCTCACTCTGTTGCCCAGGCTGGAGTGCAGTGGCACGCTCGCAGCCACTGCAGCCTTGACCTGCTGGGCTTAGGCAGTCCTTCTGCTTCAGCCTTCTAAGCTGGAACTGCAGGTATGCGCCACCATGCCCAGCTAATTTTTTTGATTTATTGTAGAGACGAGGTCTCGCCATGTTGCCCGGGCTGGTCTTGAACCCGTGGGCTCAGGCAGTTCTCTGTCTCCACCTCCCAAAGTGCTGGGATTATAGGCGTGAGACACCGCACCTGGCTTTCCAGGGAGCTTTTAAGCAGGAGAAGGACCAGATCAGATTCATCGTTGTAAAAGGTGGCACTGGCTGCTGTGGGGGAGTGGCCAGAGTGGAGCAAGGGTGGAAGCTGGGAGACCTGGAGAGTCAGCTGTTGTGTTGGTCTCAGAGAAGGGACGGTAGCTGGGTGAGGGCGAATATGCAGGGAATGGCTGCCTGGGTTGGATCCATCCCCAAGGTATCCTGCGCTGGAACTTTGTTTAATTGTATTCTTCAAAATCATCACACACTGACTGAGGGCTGCCAGCTGTCGGCCCCAGGGCGACACGTTCTAATGTATTTTTGCTTTACAGATGAACGAAATTGAAGTATGTCCGGAATGTTATCTAGCGGCTTGCCAAAAACGAGATAACTGGTTTTGTGAGCCTTGTGTAAGTTGGATTTACTTTGCTTATTTCATTTTATTGAGCTCTGTGCCTTCAGTGACTGCCCCGGCCCAGCTCTTTCCAGGTGGCTTCTTAGATGAAACTTGGGATGAAGCTGCAAGATAATTTTTTGCTGATGAAGTAATGGCAGAGAGAAGGTAATCCAGGTGGGATAAACCTTTCAAGCTGAAAGTCCATGTGCCAGAGATAGCATCATGGCTTGCTGGGCTGATTAGCCTGGTAAAATGGCAAGATGTAGGGCAAAGGCAGGCTCCTCAGAGGCGTGGGTGCAATAGAACCGTGTAGAATATAAGTCCCGTTGGCATCAGTGTGTTGTTCACAAATTGTGTCGGGTCAATTTTAAGAGGTTGGAAATACTTCCCTGGATTAACTCCATGGTCTCTGATTCTTGGGGGAAGGAAAGTCACCCTATACCCACTACACACACAGATATGCATTTTTCTTTCTTTCTTTTCTTGAGTTGGAGTCTCACTCTGTTGCCCAGGCTGGAGTGCCATGGCATGCTCACGGCCACCGCAGCCTTGACCTGCTCTGTACTCAGTCAGGATCAGCCTCAGCCTTCCAAGTAGCTGGCATGACAGGCATGCACCACCACGCCCAGCTAATTTTTTTTTTATTGTTAATTGTAGAGATGAGGGCTCACCAAGTTGCCCAGGCTGGTCTCGAACCCCTGGGTTCAGGCAATCCTCTTGCCTCTGCCTCCCAAAGTCCTGGGATTACAGGCGTGAGCTGCCGCGCCCTGCTAGACTTGCGGTTTTCGAACTGATGTTTTGCAAAGAGAAGACCAATGTTGGGGTGGGCTGGTGTGTGGGGGGAGGGGGGAGGGTTGGAGTAGGTTGGGCTGAGGGGGCAAGACTGGACAAGAAGAGTAGAGAAAATGTGCCTTACAGCTCTCTGGCCTTTGGAGATGAATGCCTGATGGCTAAGGCACTGTGTGGCCTTTGATCAAGAATAAAGATGTGGCTCACACTGCCTGTAGGATACGCCAGGCAGGAAGCACATTTAATTTCTTGCTTGTGGCCCCCCAGGTAACAGCAGCACAGCCAGGATTCAGACCTGGTTTTGTTATCATTCGGGTGTCAAGTTCACCGTTTAGCCCCATCCCCGGCCTCGTCCAGGGCCCTTACCCCTTACAGGGTGTAACTTCTGGGTAGCCCCTTTTTCCTTCTGTGGGCTATGTCCCTCGGCCACATGTGCCAAACCTTCAAGTATGTCTTGCTGTCAGCCATGTACAAACTTTGGATTTTGTTTCTCTTTTCCTAGAGCAATCCACATCCTTTGGTCTGGGCAAAACTGAAGGGCTTTCCGTTCTGGCCTGCAAAAGCACTGAGGGACAAGGACGGGCAGGTCGATGCCCGATTCTTTGGACAACATGACAGGTGGGAGTTAAAGACAGACCTTGAACGTGAAGCTTTGATGGAATCTTTTGATACTGTTGTTGGGGGAAGAAAAGCAGAGGGTATGGCTGCTATTTTGTTGTTGTCGTGATACCAACCATTGATCCTGTTGTTGAAATATATTTTCCCATGCTGTGTTATGCTTGGTATAATGCGTGGGTGTCTGTTTTCTCAGGTATGTTAGAGAATAATCTTGCTTTCCTGGTCCTGTTGATGAGACCTGCATTGGAATGGGTTCTGTGGCTATTTTAAGTGCTGCTGTTGTTTTCCTTTTGGATTTTACTGGAGTAAATTAAACCTCCGTGCAAATTGCTTTTCAAAATAATGCTTTCAGGGATCAGAAGTATTTCCCCAGATTGCCGGTAAATGAATCTCTTATCGTCATGCTGAGTGGTTCCTCCCGTTCCCTTTTCTCTAAAGCTACAATGGGAAATTATAAGGGTTGCTGTTTTGACAGGTGTGCGCCCTCCCTCCCAGCCTTCCTGCCCTCTCCTCTCCCTGGCACGCGGGTGAGTGAATTATCCCAGCTAATAGCGGCTCCCTGTAGAATGGAGTCCCCCATGTGCTTGAGGACAACAGGTAGGCAGACACGAGCAGTGGTTAATATCTTAGTTCTCCTTTAGCGAGTTATGTTATGATTAAATGAGGCAAAGTCTCTCGAAGCCCCACCAAGCAGCTTAAGCAAGTGTGTGAGTGCTCAGGGGAGACTATTTAAAGCACATGGGCTAAAAATGATAGGCATTCACCGAATATACAGAAGTTTATATTTTTAAGCCACGACAGAATCTGAAGGACTGTTCCCTTTGCTACATTTTGCTTGTTGTCTTGCAGACCACAGGAAAGCGCGATTCCAAAGCAATCTGCCAGATCATTTACTAGGAATCCCAACAGTTCGTTGTCAGGAGACAAAGTGGAAATTATTGAGATGGTGCTGGGTTTGGTAGGAAGTTTCACATGCTGATTTTAGCCACTTTTGTTGGAAATCTCTTTCTTTCTCTCTTTTTGAGTTGGAGTCTCACCCTGTTTCCCAGGTTGGAATGCAGTGGCATGTTCACAGCCACCCCACCGTTGACCTGCTGGGCTCTGGCAATCCTTCTGCCTCAGCCTTCCAAGCAGCTGGAACTATAGGCATGAGCTACCACACCTGGCTAATTTTTTTTTTTTTGAGTTGGAGTCTCACTCTGTCGCCCAGACT
>NW_007256214.1:67051-79604 GCF_000164805.1 Carlito syrichta | reverse complement strand
CCTCAGCCTCCCAAAGGCGTGGGATTACAGGCTGAGCCACGGAGCCCGGCTACTTTTTAAAAAATTTATTATAGAGACAAGGTCTTACCATGTTGCTCCGGCTGGTCTCGAACCCACGGACTCAGGCAATCCTCTCTCCTCGGCCTCCCAAAGTGCTGGGATTACAGGCTTGAGCCACTGCGTCTGACCCTCTTTTTTATTTTTCAGTCAAGGTCTTACTCTGTCACCCAGGCTGGAGTGCAGTGGCACATTCAAGGCCACTGCAGCCTCAACCTGTTGGGCTCAGGCGAACCTTCCGCCTCAGCCTTCCAAGTAACTGGAACTACAGGCATGTATCACCACACTGGCTAACCTTTTGATTAATTATAGAGATGAAGCCTCTCCAAGGTGTCTAGGTCTCAAACCCCTGGTTTCAGGCAGTCTTTCCACCTCTGCCTTCCATAGTGCTGGGATGACGGATGTGAGCCACTGTGCCCACCTCTTGCTGGAAATCTTTCTAAAATTCATTTATTCCTTTACTCAAAGCAAGGTGTGTCTAGTGCCTGCTGTGTGCCAGACTGTGTACTAGATGCTGGGGACACACGAGTATGCCAGGCAGACATTGTTCCTGCCCACCTGAAGGCTGACAGCCTAGCAGGGAAGGTACTGATACTCAAGTGAGCAGATAGGCAAAGGGAGTCTTGGATCAGGAGGTCATGGTGAGGTCTGGAACAACAATCTGGGTGGAGGGACCAGCGAGAACAGAAGCTGAGAGAGTTCAGGGAAAAGCCAGGAGGACAGTGTGGCCTGAACAGGGTGAGTGGATGGGGTTAGGAGGTGAACTCAGAGGAGTGGGCTGGAGTTGGATTTTTCTTTGGAGAGCAGGAGGGGTTGGCAAGCCTCTTCATCAGAGCAGGGCACCTGTGAACGGTGTCTTTGAGTTGGAGTCTGTGTTCTGTAGGGTGACAGTGTGGGTCTGCATGCTCAGTCAGGGTACAGGCAGATGGGGGATCGCAGTGCCTGTCTGCACACACCAGATATTCCCAAGCCCTTGAGGATCGCAGTGCCTGTCCGCACACACCAGATATTCCCAAGCCCTTGGAGCCGGTGATGCTGCTTTCTCAGCCCTGACTGCTGCGGGGACCTCTCAGTCCTTACGCATCATACAGCCCTTGGAGGTGGCTTCGAGGGTGTGAAGAAGGTGTGTGAGCTTTGCTGGCCCTGTTTGCAGAAGCTGTTTCCCAAAAACCGTTGCAGGTTTAGGACTTGAATCTGCATGGGCGCTGCTGTGGAGACCAGGCCCCTTTCTATTTGTGAAGAAGGAAGCAGCCAGGAGTCTGAAGGTCACGGGTTTCAGAACCTTCTTAGCACCTGTTGCTCCTCTAAGGGAGTGCGCTGTGCTGTGGGGTTGCTGTTGGTTTGGGGCGCCCCCTAGGGAGTTATTGTGGGCATTGCACAGTGGTGGAAGCGCAATTCCCGGGAAACTGGTGTGTTTGAACAGGCTTTGGGTAGGAAGTCTCCATGTTGCCCTCTTCCAAGTTCTTCATTCTGGGAGACGAACTCGGGTCACCGCAGCCTCCACCCCCCGGGCTCAGGTGATCCTTCCACTTCAGCCTCCTGAGTAGCTGGGACTACAGACACGCGTTGTCACGCCTGGCTAATTTTTTGATTTTTTTTTTTTTTTTTTTGTAGAAAGGGTCTGTCTATGTTGTCCAGGCTGGTCTTGAACTCCCGGGTTCAAGCGGGAGCCTCCTAAAGTGCTGAGATTATAGTTGTGAGCCACCGTACTCTTAAAGTGGAATGGGGTAGGTTTATTGGCAGCCTGCTCTGGGTGGGCCACGTGAAGACTACAGGTGGTCTCCAAGGCGTGTGCCCTGTCCCTTTCTCAGGGAGCTCCTTGGGGTTGTAGAGCCAGATCATAAGCCTGGATGTGTGTTGGCGAAATAGGTCACGGACAACAGACTGAGAGGACACAGAACCACCACATGTTAACTGTCAAGTTATTAATAATAACCCTAGAGCCAGCTCAGGAGGCCTCGTGCACAGACCAGGATGTGCTCAGAAGAGTCCCCACGTGTGCTTGGTGTCCTTTAGAAGACCTCGTTTTCTCATTTTATTCCGTGGAACACACACATACGCGATTATATAAAAATATAGGTAATCTTTTATTACATGCCTGCAAGAGCTGAAATCAAAAGCTGCCATGGAGTACTGAGTCTGCACCAGGCATTGTTTTAAGTGTCTTTTTGGTAGATGCTGCTTTTTCCATCCTGCCAGTAAGAAAACAGAGGCTCAGACAGGGTCGCACCTTGCCCGAGGTCACACAGCTGGGCAGTAGCCAAACTGGGGTTAGAACTGAGACAGTGTGACTCTAGACAGCGTCTGCCCGGAGGCTGTATTTTGGAAAGCAAATCTAATTTCCCTTGAGATATTTCCTGGGTTTGCTTTAAGGAAAAGAAACACTTTTGCTTTCCCACTAAGTGGTTTCATGAAAGGCACTTGAGCACCTTGGAGGCAGCAGTTAAGACCTGGATACCAGACAAGAGGGTAGGGTCGGTGGGGTGGGGTGGGGCCGGGTGGGGCCAGGCAGGACCAGCTGGCAGGATAGGATCCTGGGGCTGCTGCTTTAGGTGTGTCTTTTCTGCTCACTCCCTTTTTTATTTTATCTTTTCTGGAAATAAGGGGTCTTGCTATGTTGCCCAGCCTACTATGTTACACAGCCCAGCCTGGTCTTGAATTCCTAGCCGCAAATGATCCTTCTGCTTTGGCCTCCCAAAGTGCTGGGATCACAGACGTGAGCCATGGCGTCCAACCTACTCAGCTTCTCTTGACTGTCCTCCAGATTGGGACTCAGGCTCTGCTTTTCATTTTTTTTAAATTTGAGTTTAAGTCTCACCCTGTCGCCCAGGCTGGAGTGCAGTGGTTTGATCACGGCTCATTGCAGCCCCGACCTCCTAGGCTCAGGCGATCCTTCTGCTTCAGGCTCCAGAATACCTGTAACTGCAGGGGCACACAACTACATGGGGTGAATTTTTAAAGCTGTTTTGTAGAGGTCTCGCCATGTTGTCTCTAGGCTGGTCTTGAAATCCTGGGCTCAAGCAATCCTCCCGCCTCAGCCTCCCAAAGTGCTGGGATTACAGGTATTAGCCACCATGCCCAGTCTCTGTCTCTGTTTTACCAAAGACAGAACCGAACCTGGCTGAGGGAAGGGGAGTCACTTGCCCTGGGGCAACCCTGGGAACCTCAACTGCTTCTCAGATCTGTTCTGTTTAGTCTGGATCTTCTGTCCGGTTAGAACAGTCTCGCCTTGAAGGAAAATTCTTCCCTGGGAGGCATTTGACTTCAGCCAGAGGGAATCTTGGCTGGAGACAGGGTTCTTCAAGTGTCAGCAGAAAGATAGCTGGATCGGAAGCTGCCCATTCCCAGCTGGCTGAGGGAGCAGATAGGCATTTGGGGGGTGTTTGGTTTTAACTTGCATTGCAATCTAGCACCCCCGAGAATTGGAAAACCATCTGCCTGTGTTCTGAATTTTGCCTTGTGGGCATTCTTTATTTCTCTGGGTTGTTTTCTCTTAAAGATAAAAATGACTGGGAGCGGTGGCTCATGCCTGTCATCCCAGCACTTTGGGAAGCGGAGGCGGGAGGATTTCCTGAGTCCAGGGATTTGAGACCAGACTGGGCAACATGACCAGACCTCATCTCTATAATAAATCAAAAAATTATCTGGGCATGGTGGCACACGCCTGTGGTTCCAGCTACTTGGAAGGCTGTGGTGGAAGAATCACCTGAGCCCAGCAGGTTGAGGCTGCGGTGGCCGTGAGCGTGCCACTGCATTCTAGCCAGGGTGACAGAGTGAGAATCTGACTAAAAAAAAAATAGTTACAAATTAGATGATAACCTAAGGAATCAGTTTTTTCTGCTGTCCTTAAAACATTGAAAGATGTGGCAGTGTTGGATCTATCCAAGGGTCACCTTGGATAGTGGCTGAGGAGAAGCTTTCTCCCTCACTTTGAACTAGACACTTGTTTTTGACTTCTGAAGCCCATGATGCTTTCTCCTGCTTTCTCCCACTTGAGTTGGTGATCTGTGAAGCCCAAAAAGCCTCCTTGGAGATGCTCACTCCCCGCAGTTTCCTAGCTGCACAGTTGGTCGTGACTGGGAGATCCCACGTGGGCGCAACGTGACATACTAGTGTCCCATGTCTGCTGTGCTGTCATCCCAGTGACGGCTATGGTCTTCTTGACTCCTCCGGAGGGTCGCTCGCTCCAGAAAAGCCGCTGCTGGCATTTTTGCTCTTGTGGGTGTCTGTGGAGCATGTCAGGATGTGGGGTAGGGAGATGAAACTGGTTTTTTCTTTTTGTGAGTCAGGTCTCACTCTGTTGCCCAGGCTGGAGTACAGTGGCATGGCCGTGGCTTAATATAGCCTCAGCCTCCTGGGCCTCCCTACTCAGCCTCCTGAGTAGCTGGGACTACAGGTTTGCACCACCACACCTGGATAGTTTATTATTATTATTATTTTTTGAGTTGGAGTCTCACTTGGTAGCCCAGACTGGAGTGCAGTGGCCGCTCCTGGCCACCACAGCCTCGCCTGCTGGGCTCTGGCGATCCTTCCGCCTCAGCCTTCCGAGTAGCCAGAATTACAGGCACGCGCTACCACGCCCGGCTGGTTTTTTTGATTTATTACAGAGATGAGATCTCGCTGCCCAGGCGGGTCTTGAACCCGGGGGCTCAGGCAATCCACTCACCTCAGCCTCCCAAAGGCGCGGGATTACAGGCTGAGCTACTGAGCCTGGCTTTATTATTATTATTATTTTTGAGTTGGAGTCTCACTCTGTTGCCCAGGCTGGAGTGCAGTGATATACTCATGGACACTGCAGTCTTGACCTGCTGGGGCTCATGTGATCCTTCCACCTCAGCCTTCAGGCGTGGGCCATCACACCCAGCTAATTTTTTGATTTACTGTAGAGACAAGGTCTCGCCATGTTGCCCAGGCTGGTCTTGAACAATCTTCTTGCCTCCACCTTCCAAAGTGCTGGGATTACAGGTATGAGCCACTGCACCTGGCCCTAGCTTTTTTTATTTTTTGTAGAGATGAGGTCTCGAAGTTCAGGGCACAAGCAGTCCTTGCACCTTGGCCTCCCAAAGTGCTGAGATTACAGGCATGAGTCACCCTGCCTGGAACCAGTTTTGAATGGGAGGTATAAGGAGCATACCTGGGTTGGGCACAGTGGCTCACGCCTGTCCAGCATTTTGGGAGACTGAGATGGAGAGATTATTTGAGGCTAGGATTTTGAGACCAGCTGGACAACATAGTGAGACGCTGCGTCTATAAATACATAAATAAAACAAGCATCTTTAAAAAAAAAGTGGACATCTGAAGGGTAATGGGCTGTTTTTCTGGTGATTTCCTCTGTGAATTGTCCTATATTGAAAATATCTCCTTTTAGGGGTGTGTTTTCCAAAGTTTCCTTCTAGTCCCGTTTAGAATCACAGTGAGGAAAGGAAGCCCTTTATGTCTGCCTGCACTTGTGTGAGATCTGGGGTCATTCTTTATCCTCAGGATGCGGTGACTGATGTTTTACTCTTTACCAAGTAACAACCGGGGGAATTTGTTTTTTTTTGAGTTGGAGTCTCACTCTGTCGCCCAGACTGGAGTGCAGTGACCGCTCCCGTCTGGGTCCTGTTCGAGACCCGCCTGGGCAACTTGGCGAGACCTGATCTCTACAATAAATCAAAAAACCTAGCTGGGCATGGTGGTGTGTGCCTGTGGTTCCTGCTTCTTGGGAGGCTGCAGTGGAAGAATCGTCTGGGCCCAGCAGGTCGGGGCTGTGGTGGCCATGAGTGTGCCACTGCCCTCCAGCCTGGGCAACAGAGTGAGACTCCAACTCAGAAAGCAAACAAACAAAAAAAGAAAACGGTCTTGGGAATGACTCGAGTGGCCTTAAACCCTCTCTCTCTTTCGCCCTCCTAGGGCCTGGGTTCCAATAAATAACTGCTACCTCATGTCTAAAGAAATCCCCTTTTCCGTGAAGAAGACCAAGAGCATCTTCAACAGCGCCATGCAGGAGATGGAGGTTTATGTGGAGAACATCCGCCGGAAGTTTGGCGTTTTCAACTACTCCCCGTTCCGGACGCCCTACACACCCAACAGCCAGTACCAGATGCTGCTGGACCCCGGCAACCCTGGCGCCGGCACAGCCAAGACAGACAAGCAGGAGAAGGTCAAGCTCAACTTCGACATGACGGCGTCCCCCAAGATCCTGATGAGCAAGCCCATGCTGAGCGGGGGTGCAGGCCGCAGGATCTCCCTGTCCGACATGCCTCGCTCCCCCATGAGCACAAACTCTTCCGTGCACACGGGCTCCGACGTGGAGCAGGATGCCGAGAAGAAGACCATGTCGAGCCACTTCAGCGCCAGCGAGGAGTCCATGGACTTCCTGGATAAGAGCACAGGTCAGCCCCGTGCGGGGGACTTGGACATGGGTGGCTTGGGACGGGTGCTCTCCACCCATGCCGTACCCGGTGGGCCCAAGCTGGTGTGTGTCAGAGTTGTCCAAGGGGTCACACTTCAGTGGGGCAGATCTTCTTTCTTAGAGTAGGGGTCTCACACGGTTGTACAGGCTGGAGTGTGGAGGCGCCATTGTGGCTCACCTCACCTTTGACCTCCTGGGCTCAGGCGATCCTTCCATCTCAGCTTCCCGAGTAGCTGGGGCCACTCAGCTCCTAAGATCAAGCGATCCTCCCGCCTTGGCCTCCCAAGGTGCTAGGATTACAGCTGTGAGCCACTGCGCCTGCAGCAAACCTTAAATAAGTAACCAGATGGGATTCTTGCTGTTAGGGACCCGAAAATTAAAAAAGGGTTCCCGAAGGGCCAGCTGGAGGTTGGTCATTCCTAGAAGTGGGTGGAGGTGACCAGAAATCCTTTAGAGTTCAATTCAGATGTCACTGCCTTTGGATTAGCTGCGACTCACTGTCCTGTGTATCCTCTCCCAAGAAGTTTGTTTCAGCTGAGAATTTATTGTTCTGTCAAGTCCATGCATTCCCACCAAAACGCTCAAGTGTTAGAGAAACATGCAAGGTGAAACAATCAACCTCCCTCTCCCCAGAGTCATTCCTTAAAGGTCAACACGTCAAGCAGTTGTGTTGTGTTTCTGAGACGTGCTCACGTAGAGTGAGTGAGAAGGCGGGTGCTGGCCTCCAAGCCCAGCTCTGCTACTCACCCATCGGGCGGCTTTGGGTGAGCCACTGAACCCCGTCATGGCTTCCTTTCCCCATGTGTAATGCGACGATGGTCATGGGGCCCGCCTCGTAGGTTCTTGTACGGATCAAGTGTGTCAGGGTCTGAAACAGCCAGCACTGCAGCAATGTTAGCTAGTGTGTTACTTCCTGTAATTGCCACGTGGATCAGAGAAGGGACATGAATGAAGAATGCTGACCGAGTGTAAAAGGAAGGTGACTAACTTGAATTCCTTCTCCTTAGACACAGTTTGGTCACATGCTAAATCTCTAATTTTCTTTCTTCTCAAGGAAGTGGTTCTGTCATTTTTCTTGAAACGTGGCCTTCACAGTTCGTTCTCTGTTGTTTCACCTTGGAAAGACATGGGCCCAGAGGAGCTTCCACATTAAGCTGGAGGGTAAAAGGTGGCCAGTCCTTGGGCCCTGGGCTGGGCTGGGGGTGGGTGAACTGCAGGGCCCATGTCCCACCGCCTCAAGGACTTCATGATAGGAACATGGGCTCACTTGGTGGGAATGTGGACTCAGGGTTTTCAGGTTTTAGCCTTCGTTCCGGAGGAATGGGAAGTCTGGGTTTTTTGTTTTGCTTTGGAGTCTCACTCTGTTGCCCAGGCACAGGTGCAGTGGCATGCTCATGGCCACCGCAGCCTCGACCTGCTGCGCTCAGACAATCCTTCCGTCTCAGCCTTCAAAGTAGCTAGAACTACAGGCATGTCCCGCCATGCCTGGCTAATTTTTTTTTTTTTTTGAGTTGACGTCTCACTCTGTCGTCCAGGCTGGAGTTCAGTGGCACGCTCATGGCCATGCCAGTGTCGACCTGCTGGGCTCCGGCGATCCTTCCACCTCAACCTTCCAAGTAGCCGGAACTACTGGCGTGAGCTACCATACCCAGCTAATTTTTGACTTATTGTAGAGACGAGGTCTCTCCAAGTTGCCCGGACTGTTCTCGAACCTGTGGGCTCAGGCAACCACTTGCCTCAACCTTCCAGAGTGCTGGGATTACAGGCTGAGCCACTGAGCCCGGCCCTAATTTTTTATTGTAGAGACGAGATCTCGCCATGTTGCCCAGGCTGGTCTTAAACCCCTGAGCTCAGGCAATCCTCTCACCTCCTCCTCCCAAAGTGCTGGGATTACAGGCATGAGCCACCGCTCCTGGCCCAGTATTTTAGGCTTTATGGGTTTTCGTAGCCACTACCCAACTATTCAACTGTGTCATTGTTCCAGTAAAGCAGCCATAGGCAATATGTGACTTGATTGAGTTCCCATGCAGCCTTGTTGACGGACACTGAAACTTGAATGTCATATAAGTTACATGTTTTGTGAACTATTAATTCGTCTTGATTGTTTTTTTACCCCAATCATTTAACAATGTTAAATACCTTTCTTAGCTTGTTAGGCCTTGTAGACATAGGTTGTACCCCAGATTTGGCCCATGGGCCACAGGTTGCCAACCACTATTACAGACTCAAAGAGTTACGAGAAACTGAGTCAGTCTCCCTATTTTACAGAAGGTACATTCAGGACTCTGCCCGGTGTAAAGACGCCAAAGTCCTGTTGTATCAAGGCCTGAATTCTTTTTGCTGCACCCTAATGCCCTCTGCTGTTAGCAGCGTTAATAACATTTAGTAGCAGGAGACATGAACTACATGTTGAAATGCCTCCCGTCGTCGGGGATGTTATAATTGAGATAAGACTGTGATTTATCCCAACTTGTGCAAAAAAAAAAAAAAAAAAAATTTTTCATGTCCTGGGAGAGGAAGCCGGTTCAGTGGTGAACATTTGTAACCAGCACGGAACTACACATGGCAGTGTTCTTCTATAAACCTTTTACGAGTGTTGAGACACCTTCCTTTTTTTGGGAGGGGCCTGAGCCCGTGTTTGTAGTTCTCAGACCTGGATCAGCTTCCTAGGAAGCACTTGTTCAACCAGAGGCCTTCTGTTCACGGTGTCCTGGAATTCTGCTGGCCGGATGACTCAAGTGGCATGTATCCCGTGTTTTTTCTGATTCCCCCGTCTATAGAGCTCCCGGCCAGAATCGATGCCTTCACTGGTGTTTGCTTGCAGGATCCCGAAGTAAGTCATGAATATGTCCTAGGGTTAGAGTCCTGGGGCCTGGCTGTCAGTACCCTCTGAGCTCGGGG
The DNA here is from genome assembly GCF_000164805.1 of Carlito syrichta. Classification (NCBI taxonomy): domain Eukaryota; kingdom Metazoa; phylum Chordata; class Mammalia; order Primates; family Tarsiidae; genus Carlito; species Carlito syrichta. The sequence goes on along the minus strand of NW_007256214.1, from coordinate 70,252 downwards.
AACGTGGCTTCACATATGCCTTTTTAATTGTGAAATCAATATGTCTTTTTCATAAAATAGTTCTCAATTACAAAAACCAAAGTTGCTGATAATCCTGCCTCCCACAGTGAGCCTTTAGATATTGGTTGCAGGGCTTTTAAAAATATTGGTTTTTATTTTGATTTTAGAGACAGGGCCTCATTCTGACATGCAGGTACTTGGGTGGAGTGCATGGCAGCCTCAAACTCTTGGTCTGAGGTGGTCCTCCTGCCTCAGCCTCCAGAGCAGCTGAGACTACAGGCATACACCACGACATCCAGCTAATGCTAAAATTTTTTTGTGGAGATGGAGGTGGGTGTCCTCACTCTTGCCTAGGGTGGTCTCGAATTTGTGACTTCAAATGATCCTCCTTCCTCGGCCTCCCAAAGTTCTAGAGTTACAGTCGTGAACCACTGCACTTGACCTCCTATGTTGGTTTATAAGTCATACGGCTAACTCAAATACTTACAGGGATCAGGCAGAGAGGGACATGAGTGAGGGTGGGGAGCAGTGGGGGCTGGGTGGAGGAGAACAGAGCTTGGCCCCTCACTGTGACCCATGACTGACGTATGTGTGCCTAGGTGTATGATGCCCATGTAGTGCTTTTTATTTTATTTAATGTAATTTTAGAGACAGGGCCTCATTCTGTCACTCAGGCTGGACCCTATCAAAGCTCACTGTAGCCTTGAACTCCAACAATCGTCCTTAGCCTTCCATGGTGCTGGGATTACAGGCATGTGCCTCGGCTTCCTCTTCTGATACATGATGCATGCTGGTGTTTCCGTGCTTTTGCATTTCCTTAAGAAAGCTGTTTATCAGCCGGGCTCGGTGGCTCAGCCTGTAATCCCGCGCCTTTGGGAGGCTGAGGTGAGTGGATTGCCTGAGCCGCGGGATTAAGACCCTCTTGGGCAGCGAGACCTCATCTCTACAATAAATCAAAAAAAAAAAAAAAAGCCAGACTTGGTTGCTCAGCCTGTAATCCCGTGCCTTTGGGAGGCTGAGGCGAGTGGATTGCCTGAGCCCGCGGGTTTGAGACCCGCCTGGGCAGCGAGACCTCATCTCTACAATAAATCAAAAAATCAGCCAGACGTGGTAGCGCACGCCTGTAGTTCTGGCTACTCGGAAGGCTGAGGTGGAAGGATCGCCGGAGCCCAGCAGGTCGAGGCTGCGGTGGCCGGGAGCGGCCACTGCACTCCAGTCTGGGTGACAGAGTAGACTCCAACTCAAAAAAAAAAAAAAGAAAAAAAGAAAGCTGTTTATCACCCATGAGCGAGTCATGAGTTCTCGGACCTTGAGAGCTAGAAAGATGTGCCTCTGAAAACGTCAAGGACCCTTCCTCCCACTAGTTCTTGCCAAGTGGGAGGGTGGGCTCAGTGTTGCCAGATTTCTGATTTTTCTTTTTTGTGAGTTGCAGTCTCACTGTCGCCCAGGCTGGAGTGCAGTGGTACACTCATGGCCACCGCAGCCTCAACCGGCTGGGCTCAGAGAGCAAGCAATCGTTCCGCCTCAGCCTTGCAAATAGCTGGAACAGCAGGCATGCGCTATCACACCTGGCTTATGTTTTGATTTATTGTAGAGACGAGGTTTCACCAAGTTGCCCAGGCTGGTCTCGAACTCTGCACTGGGAGGCGGAGGTGAGAGGATTGTCTGTCACCAGTGCTGAAATTCAAAAGCATTGGTACGTGGTTCACAGTGGGGCCTGGGGATGGGGGACTTGACCCCCACCCCTGGAGAGCACTTGGCAACATCTGGAGACATTTTTGCCTGTCCTAATTGTGGGAGACGGCCCTCCTGGCATCTCATGGGTAGATGCCAGAGAAGCTGCCACACACCCCATGGTGCACAGGACAGTCCTAAAGTGGGGACCCATCTGACCCCAAGTGTCACTAGAGCTGAGGTTGAGAAACTCTGCTTTAAATCACCCTAGACATTTTGGGAGCAAATGACATTTGGAAATGCCCGTTTCAGTGAATCTTTGAAACATCCAATCCTTTTATAAAGCCATACATCTTGCCCAAAGGAAGAACTGATTTCCTTTGAAGTCACAAATGATTTAACCAGATTTTATACTTTGATGTTCAAGTCACATGTGTGGGCTAAAACACATCATGTATTACCTGCACTTATAAAATCCTGGCCACTTCTAAGTGCTGTTCTGACTGCATGAAACACGCATCTTGGAATTAAATGAGGGGAAACGCCCCTCCTGTCCATACACCCCCAGTGCTGGGAGTGGCAGTGGGCGGAGGGTTTGTGATTCGTGCTGAACTTCCTCAACTTACAAAACCTCAGAAACAACCTGTTGTCTTCAAAGGCTGCAGCCTGGCAGGTCCTGGGGTGCCATGCCCAGATGAACAAAGCAGCAAAGTATCTGTGGGGGGGCTGGGGCGAACGGGTGTCAACAAAAGTCTGTGTGAAAAAGTTTTTTTTATTTTTTATTTTTTTGAGTTGGAGTCTTACTCTGTTGCCCAGACTGGAGTGCAGTGGCTGCTCCCGGCCACCGCAGCCTCGGCCTGCTGGGCTCCGGCGATCCTTCCGCCTCAGCCTTCCGAGTAGCCGGAACTACAGGTGCGCGCTACCACGCCCGGCTAATGTTTTGATTTATCATAGAGATGAGGTCTCACCAAGTTGCCCAGGTGGGTCTCGAACCCGCGGGCTCAGGCAATCCACTCACTTACCTCAGTCTCCCAAGGTGCAGGATTACAGGCTGAGCCACCGAGCCTGGCTGAAAGAGTTTATTTACTAACATGAAAGCATACGCAGAATACAAGGTTAAGGTTTTTTTTTTTTTTTTTTTGGAGAAGTCTCACCCTGTTGCCCAGGCTTGAGTTGCAGTGGCATGTTCACGGCCACTACAGCCTCGATTTACTGAGCGCAGGTGATCCTTCCACCTCAGCCTTCCAAGTAGCTGGAACTACAAGGGAGTGCTACCACACCCAGCTAATTTTTTGATTTATTGTAGAGCCAAGGTCTTGCCATGATGCCCAGGTTGATCTCAAACCTGCAGGCTCAGGCAATCCACTCACCTCGGCCTCCCAAAGTGCTGGGATTACAGCCTGAACCACCAAGCCTGGCCCGTAAAATATACTTTAAATTGCATTCTATGTCCTTGCATTTTTTTTTTTTTTTTTTTTTTGAGTTGGAGTCTCACTCTGTCGCCCAGACTGGAGTGCAGTGGCCGCT
>NW_007256214.1:63728-65892 GCF_000164805.1 Carlito syrichta | reverse complement strand
TCTGAAAAAAAAAAAAAAAAAAAAAAAAATTAGCTAGGTATGGTGATGTATGTCTGTAGTCCCTGCTACTCAGGAGGCTGATGCAGGAGGATTGGTTGAGCCCAGGAGTTAGAGGCTGCAGTGAGCAATGCTCATGTCACTGCAAAAAGAGTAGTAATAAAAAATATTTTTTTACCCCTCCCCAGAGTTACATGTGCAAGCCACCATGCCTAGCCCAAATTTAATTGTGTGTGTGTGTGTGTGTGTGTGTGTGTGTGTTGGAGTCTCCCTCTGTCACCTAGGCTGGAGTGCAGTGGCATGATGCAGCCATTGTAGCCTCGACCTAGTGAGCTTAGGTGATCCTTCTGCCTCAGCCTTCCAAGTAGCTGGAACTATAAGCATGCCAATTTTTTGATTTATTGTAGAGTCGAGGTCTTACCTAGTTGCCTAGGCTGGTTTCAGACCCCTGGGTTCAGGCAGTCCTCTCACTTCTCCTTCCCAAAGTGCTGAGATTACAGGCGTGAGCCACTGTGCCTCGCCCAAAACTTAATTCCTAAAAAAATTTCTAATGCTTCCTGAGCACTTGCTAAATCTCGACATTGATTACCTTATCTTGTTCTCACCGCCTTCTCCTTCTCGGATGAGTAACAAGATTCCCAGTTATACACCTGCTTTTTCCATATGTAGATTTCTCAAGTTCAGCACTATGGACACTTGGAGCTGGACAGTTCTTTGCTGTGGGGGCTGGTCTGTGCATTGTGGAAGGTCTAGCTGCATCCCTGGGCTCTATCTACTCCATACCTGCAGCATGCATGCACTCCCCCTCCCTGAGCTGTGGCATCCAAGGCTTGTCTACATGCGTTGCCTGGCAGGCCTGGGCATGCAGGATTGCTTGGGGTTGAGAACCCATCGTTCAGATGATCAAACCACAGCCCTCGAGGTTAATGGGAAAATAGAAAATTATACCACAGTAGCTGCAAGCAATAATGCCGTCCTTACCAGCTGCCAGGCACCGTTGAGATGACTGATGGATTGATTGAGTCCTCACCGCAACATGAGGATGTGGGTACTTGTATTATCTCAGTCATGTCATTCGTGTCTCTCTTGGCTGCTACCTGGAAGGGAGAAGCAGAGGCGCCAGACACTGGCCTGAGATCACAAGCCCGTCAGCAGCTGGACCAAGACAGTGTCCATGGTGTCTGGGCCCTGCTCTGTGCTTGAGTCCAGGCCTTTTTATGTCTGGAGTTGTTCCCACCATATTACATTAATCCTAATGCTGGCAGGTCTTGGCCCTGGAGCTAAGAGAGTGCAAGCGTGTTGGCCGGCGGAGTCAGTGTGCAGGTTTTAACCCGTGGAATTCCCATCAAAGCTGGCCTTTCAATATGGCAGGTCAGGAGTCCGACCTGTGTCCAGGTACTTTTGGGGTCCCTGGGCTTGTCTCAATTCCTAAGCCCAATTTGCCATCAAAGTATTTCTCTCAAGGACCAGATCACCTCAGAATGCTTCTTGTTCATCTCAGGAGAAGTTGCCCCTTTTTGCTGTCAGGCATGCATTTAGTCTCAACTGTTTTTATTTTCTTAGATTTGAAAATATAGTTTATTTAAAAGTAAATTAGTGAGAGAGAGAGAAAGAGAAAATTCACCTTTCCAAGGTGGAGGAGGGGGACCAAAGCCAGGAAGTATGGTGACAGCCATAGTTCAAAGAGCACATAGCCCCCACCAGAGTCTAGCAAGGCAGTGGCCCCTCGGTGGTTTTTAAATGGGCCCAAGAGGTATTAATGGGATCATCTGTGTTATTGGAATGATAGCATGGAAAGGTCAGGGCCAAGGGACAGGACCTGAAAGGTCTTTAGGAGATTTTGTGGGCCTCTCTGAAGGCTTGTTTTGTCTTTTAAGTCAGAGTCTTATTACGTCGCCCAGGCCAGAGTGCAGTGGCATGCTGCTCAACCCAGCATTGACCTGCTGGGCTCATGCGATCCTTCCAAGCAGCCGAACTACAGGCGTACACTACCATGCCCGGCTATTTTTAAAAATTTATTTATTACCGGGCTCGGTGGCTCAGCCTGTAATCCCGCGCCTTTGGGAGGCTGAGGTGAGTGGATTGCCTGAGCCAGCAGGTTCGAGATCCTCCTGGGCAGCGAGACCTCATCTCTACAATAAATCAAAAAATCAACCGGGCGTGGTAG
>NW_007256214.1:62690-63573 GCF_000164805.1 Carlito syrichta | reverse complement strand
CCGGGAGCGGCCACTGCACTCTAGTCTGGGCAACCGAGTGAGACTCCAACTCAAAAAAAAGAAAAAAAATTATTTATTGTAGAGACGAGGTCTCACCAAGTTGCCCAGGCTGGTCGTGAACCCCTGGGCTCAAGTAATCCTCTCACCTAAATTGCTGGGATTACAAGCTTGAGCCACCGTGCCCGGCCTTGTTTTGTTAAAATAAGTAATTTGGTGTCTTGTCTTCACCCAGTGAAATGAGGCCAGGGAGAGGAGCAGGTTGTAGTTAGTTTTGGAGGTGTTTTTTGGAGTCAGGTTCTTACTCTGTTGCCCAGGCTGGAGTGCAGTGGCATGATTACAGCTTACTGTAGTCTCCATCTCCTGGTCTCTGGCAATTCTTCTGCCTTAGCCACCCAAGTAGCTGGGCCTACAGGCATGTGCCTTCACACCCAGGTCACTTTTTGATTTTTTTTTTTTTTGGTAGAGACAAGGCCTCGCTGTGTTGCCCACACTGGTCTCAAACTCCTGGGCTCAAGTGGTCCTCCTGCCTTGGCCTCCTAAAGTGATGGGATTACAGGTGTGAGCCACCGTGCAGTCTCACTCTGTTGCCTAGACTGGAGGACAGTGGCACGCTCTCTGCCACCGCAGCCTCGACTTTCTGCCTCTGCCTTCCAAGTAGCTGGAACTATAGGCATGCGCCACCATGCCCAGCTAAGTTTTTGATTTATTGTAGGGATGTGGTCTCACCGAGTTGCCCAGGCTGGTCTGAATCCCTGAGCTCAGGCAATCCTCTCACCTCCCAAAGTGCTGGGATTATAAGCGTGAGCCACCATGCCTGACCCTCAAGTTCTTTTTTTTTTTTTGAGTTGGAGTGTCACTCTGTCGCCCAGACTGGAGTGCCGTG
>NW_007256214.1:56536-62670 GCF_000164805.1 Carlito syrichta | reverse complement strand
TCCGGCGATCCTTCCGCCTCAGCCTTCCAAGTAGCTGGTACTACAGGTGCGCGCTACCACTCCCAGCTAATTTTTGATTTATTGTAGAGATGAGGTCTCGCCAAGTTACCCAGACAGGTCTTGAACCCGTGGGCTCGGGCAATCCACTCACCTCAGCCTCCCAAGGTGCGGGATTACAGGCTGAACCACCGAGCTTGGCTGAAGGTCTTTTTTAAAAGCCTAGGGCATAGCTACACGACTCTGTCCTCTTGTAAAAGTTTAAAACACAATAAAGAGGGAGATGGTTTACCCACGTCCTCCTCATTCCATCTGGTACCGAGTTTGGCTTCATGTAGCCTTGAGAACCTTTGAAATGGGAGCTGGAGATTTCCCCAGGGGCCGAGTGGGTCAGTCCCTGGCAGCTGCAGTGGCTGGCGTGAGCTGGCCGCGGTCTTGCCACCAACGGATGCCGTGTGTTTGCAGGCCTGGCTCCCAGTCTCCCCATCTGGACCATGTGGGGGCTGCTTTAATCGCCATTTATTTTGAGATTTATACTGTGACTGGCCCAAACCAATTTCAGCGGCAGCTTAGCCGATTTGTCTTAGAGCTTTATGTTTAATAGAATAGCCGGGAGGCCTTCTTCCTTTGTGGCTTTAAGGGTTTAATGTTGGGTTAAAGCTCTCTGCTCAAAATAACTGGCCAGCTCTCTCCGCCCCGCCCTATCTCACCCCACCGCACCCAGGAGGCTGCATCAGCCCTGTCCGGTTCAAATCAGATTTCATGACTTCTCTGCTTTCTCCTGACCCCACATCTATAAGTTTTGCCTGTTTGCTTGTTTGTAAATCTGCCTGTTAACCATGACCTGCTTTTTCAGCTTCCCCAGCTTCCACCAAGACTGGACAAGCAGGGAGTTTATCTGGCAGCCCGAAACCTTTCTCTCCTCAACCGTCAACTCCGATCACGATGAAGACGGACAAAACAGCCACCACCGGCAGCATCCTGAACCTCAACCTGGGTCAGTGGGGCCCGTCAGAGCGTCTTTCTGTGGCCACCGGGGGTGTCTTTGCCTGTTGTGTCGTCCTCTTTTGCATGTGGTTCCTAAGCCTGCAACCGCTTTTTTCCGTGCAGTGGTTGGAGGTGAGAAAAGATAAATGAGAGAGGCAAGCCAGGGGTCTCCTGGGGCCTGTCGACCTGCCGAGTGGTTCTGTCCTGAGGGCTCCCGGCCAGTGTTTACAACTTCGCTTGCCCTTGACCTTAGGAGCCCTGTTCTTCCGTCTGTAAATGCACACATGGAACAGAAACGGGAGTCATGAGCTAGTATTGACACTTCCCACATGCAGTGTACTCTGACGTTTCTTAACTTTCTTTTAATTTTTTTTTTTGAGTCGGAGTCTCTGTCCCCCAGGCTGGAGGGCAGTGGCACCCTCATGGCCATTGCAGCCTCGACCTACTGGGCTTTGGTGATCCTTCCGCCTCTGCCTTTTAAGTAGCTGGAACTCCAGGCACACATCATCACGCCTGGCTAATTTATTTCTTGTAGAGATGTGGTCTCACCATGTTACCCAGGCTGGTCTCAGGCAATCCTCTCCCCTCTGCTTCCCAATGTGCTGGGATTTCAGGCATGAGCCACTGTGCCCGACCTCTTTTAATTAAAAAAAAAAAATGCTAGCCTTCATCACCTGGATAATAATAATAATAACAACAGCATCAACTATTGCTATCATTTTTTTTTTTTTTTTGAGTTGGAGTCTTACTCTGTTGCCCAGACCGCAGCCTCGACCTGCTGGGCTCCGGCGATCCTTCCGCCTCAGCCTTCCAAGTAGCTGGAACTACAGGCGCGTGCTACCACGCCCGGCTAATTTTTTGATTTATTGTAGAGATGAGGTCTCACCAAGTTGCCCAGGCAGGTCTCAAACCTGCGGGCTCAGGTGATCCACTCACCTCAACCTCCCAAAGCACGGGATTACAGGCTGAGCCACCAAGCCTAGCTATTGCTCTCATTTTTAACCCACTGTGTTAGCTTAGTTTTAAAAACTACATGACCGGGCTCAGTGGCTCATCCTGTAATCCCAGCACTTTTGGAGGCCGAGGTGAGTGGGTTGCCTGAGCCCGCAGGTTTGAGACCAGCATGGGCAACTTGATGAGTCCCTGTCTACAACAACAACAACAACAGGAAACTATTAGCCGGGCGTGGTAGCATGTGCCTGGAGTTCAGGCTACTTGGAAGGCTGAGGTGGTAAGATCTCCTGGGCCCAGTGGACTGTGAGCGTGCCACTGCACTCCAGACTGGGTGACGGAGTGGGACTCCAAGTCAAACAAAACAAAACACTACCTTAGGCCAAAGACTTTAGCAAAACTTGGCATCAGAAATGCTAAACTACCAAGTGTGAAGTTGCTGTCGATGGATGATTCCATACATCTTGCCTTGGCGTTTTTATTGAGCAGATTCTGTTCTGGGCTGTGTACTATTCTCGGTGAGTCAGCTGAGGACCCTGCTCTTGAGGAGCCTGGGTTATAGAAAAGGAAATACAAGGATAGAAGGAAATACAAGGTAGACGGTTCACACCATGCTGGATACCTGGAAGGTGAAGTGTGTCGATGTGGTAAGGGGAGAGGCAGGTGCGCTGGACACAGAGGTAGCACTTCACTCGGGCAGAGGGCTTCAGGAAGGCCTCTCTGAGGAGGTGCTGTTTGAGTTGAGGTTTCCATGACAAGAGGAACCAGCCATGTTGACATTAGGAGGAAGAACTTTCTAGAAGTAAGAGATTGCTTTTTTTAAAGGACCCAGGGTAGGGGGAACTTGGTGTGTTATGGGAGAAGCGAGGAGGCCAGGTTGGCTGCCTCCCAGTGGGTGGGAGGAGAAGGCTGAGACACGGCCAGAGACAGCATGGGGCCTTGCAGACCCTGGCGGGGAGGGGTCCAGCCACGGGCAGGGGGATGTGAATGGACTTCCCTTGTTTCAGTAGGACCCTGCTAGGTGCTGTGTAGAGAATAGCTGATGTCAGTCAGTCATTCTTATCTGGGGCCATTTTCTTTTCTTTTCTTTTTTTTTTGAGTTGGATTCTCACTCTATCACCCAGGCTGGTATGTAGTAGCACACTTACGACCCCCCCAGCATCCACCTGCTGGGTTCCAGCAATTCTTCCGCCTCAACCTTCCAAGTAGCCGGAACTACAGGTGCGCACTACCATGCCCAGCTAATTGCTTTATTTATTTATTTATTTACTGTAGAGACGAGGTCTCGCCAAGTTGCCCGACCTGGTCTCGAACCCGTGGGCTCAGGCAATCCACTCGCCTCGGCCACCCAAAGTGCTGGGATTACAGGCTGAGCCACCGAACTTGGCCTCTGGGGCCATTTTCAAATACTTCCCCATCCCCCAGGCAATGTCTGGAGACATTTTTGGTTGTTACCTCTGGAGATGACATGCTCCTGGCCTCTAGTGGGTAGAGGCTGAAGCTGCTGCTGAGACATCCTACAGCGTATAGACTGGGTCCCACCGGAGAGCATGACCAGGCTGTGTCAGTGCCTGTGCTGGGAGATTGTGTATGGGAAAGCAGCAGACTTCAGGTGTTCAGATTATGTTCTGTAGGTCTGAGATGCTGTTAGGCCGCTTGGTGGAGCAGTTAAGAGGGTGGTTGGAAGCAGGAATTGGGGTACCTGGGCTCAGGCCTGGAAGTGTAATTCTGGAAATTATTATTACTATTTTTTTGAGTTGTAGTTTCACTTTATTGCCCAAGCTGGTGTGCAGTGGCACACTTATGGCCACTGCAGCCTCGACTTGCTGGACTCAGGCGATCCTTCCACCTCAGCCTTCCAAGTAGCTTGAACCACAGGCGTACGCTACCCTGCCCGGCTACTTTTCTGATTTATTGTAGAGACGAGATCTTGCCAAGTTGCCCAGGCTGGTCTAGAACTCCTGAGCTCAGGCAGTCCTCTCGCCTCGGCCTCCCAAAGAGTGCTGGGATTACAGGCCTGAGCCAGCGTACCTGACCTGGACATCTTGACATGTAGTGGGATTGGGTTAGAGCAGCGGTTCTTGTGACTTTGGTGGGAGACGGTAGTGGTTGGCGGCCAGCCCCACTCAGCAAAGAACGGTCCAGCCCTGGTAGCTCGCCGCACTCAATGGCTTGCCAAGCTCGTGGGTCAGGGCTAGAGCATGGGGAGGAGTGAGGGTTCTGGGACATTGAGCACGGAGAGATCAGGTGGAGGAGGGGAAGCAAGTTGTGAAGCTTGGGTAGAAACAGGTGTTCAACAGCACTGGGAGGCCTCCAGGCTGAGGGTTCAGGAAGGGACAGTGGCTCCTGTGCCCAGTCACACTCGTGGTTTAATTCCACAGCCTGTGGTGGTTGGCACCTTTAGATTCATGCATCTTGTCCTGCAGTGCCATTTTCAGGTGAAGAAACTGAGTCTGGAGAGGAAGCCTGAGGCAGCCAGCATCCCTGGACCAGGGGCTACAGGGCCAGAGCAAACCTGTGTTTCCACAGTGCCAGTGCCCACAGTGTTCATCCGGGTCACTTGTTTGTGCTGCCTGGATGTCATAGAACAGTCAGGGCGGTTGCACTTGGGGCTCCCGTTCATATCGATTGGTGGGGTCCTCATTCGAGTGAAAGGGGACCCATTTGCTGCCTTGGGAACATTCATTGTTCCTGAAGATGTGGTTTGCGTTCTCACGCCATTCTCACGCCCTCCTCCTGCCTCCACACCCCAAAAAGAAGCACCGTCGGAGGCGTTCTCACGGTGATGTCTCTCTCTGCCAGTCTTGCTTGGAAGGAATGACTCTCCCCTTAAACGGGGTAGTCATCGGGCATCCTCGGTTTGGCCTGCTGCATCGTGGGTGTGAAAGATCTCTTCCTGTCGTGTGTCCTGGTGGGTGGGCACGGGGGTAGCCGCGGCGCTCCTGTCTCCCTCGGCAGCTTTTCCAGTCCCAAGACATACGTCCCCATCCTCTCCTCCTTCTGCAGAACCACAAGCATTGGGGATGTGGGTGTTTTATGGGCTGCAGTTTCAGTTACCCGCCAGGAAGAGGATCAACTTGGGACCCATGTGGGTGGGTGGCAAAGTCAGAAGGGGGAGGGAAGCATTGTAGAATTCTCTGGTGGTTGCCCAGTGACTGAGCACCTGCTCTGGGGGCTTGATGATGTCTCTTGTCCACGTGACTATTTTCCACAGGCAGAAATGATAGGGAGGGCCAGCGATAATGATGAAAGTATTGTGTTTAACAAACGAAATTTCATTAAAAAAAAAAAAAACCCAGAAAAGGCAAACGTGTGGAGATTGGGAACAGATGGGTGATTGCTGGGGGGGAGAAGGAGGTGGGCCTGCCTACAGATGGGAGGAGTCTTCGAGAGATGGGCTTGGGCTGCATTGTGTCTGTGGTGGCGGTTACATGGGTCTCTGCAGGTATTGAAGAAGTGGAGAATTGTAGACCCCCCAAAAGTGAATTTTGCTCTCTGTAAGTTAAAACTATTAAAAACATTTACAACAGCTTTTAAGCAGGGCTTGGTGGCTCAGCCTGTAATCCCGTGCCTTGGGAGGCTGAAGTGAGTGGATTACCTGAGCCCGCGGGTTCAAGACCCGCCTGGGCAGCGAGAACTCATCTCTACAATAAATCAAAAAATCAGCCGGGCGTGGTAGCGCATGCCTGTAATTCCGGCTACTCGGAAGGCTGAGGCAGAAGGATCGCCGGAGCCCAGCAGGTCGAGGTTGCAGTGGCCGCTCCCGGCCACTGCACTCCAGTCTGGGCGACAGAGTGAGACTCCAACTCAAAAAAAGAAAATAAAGGTTTTCTTAATTACTGAGCTCCTTACTGAACCAAATAAGGTTCAGTTGCTGAACACATAAGAAATCATTGGTTAGTTTTGGTGACTGCAAATGAACACTTGAAAGACGTGCAGCTGATGAAATTCAACCATCGTCTATTTTGTTCACAAAGTTATGGTTCAGGAGTTGACTTCCCTAAAACAGAGATTCTGTGCTCCAAGATTTTGAATAGCTTGCTTCATGTTTCCGAATTTTGTTTAAGGTCAAAGGCTTACATACTGCAGCTCTCAAATGTGGTATTGTTTTGATTGTTGTCTGTTTTCCTTACAGGTAGTAGTAGTGGAGCGTGCAACCTTTGTCTTACTTCCTTTGGTTGTCCTGATTGATGGATCTT